>NC_045730.1:23733863-24003412 GCF_009834535.1 Camelus ferus
ATGCTTCAACAGATTACCATATTAAGCACTGGCTCAGGAGTCAGAGTCATCAGTGAATTCCTGATCAGTCAGTCAGGCATGAAGACAAAAGCTTCAAGGGTGCTCACTTTGAATTTGAACTTCCCAGTTTCTAGAACTGTAATAAATTTCTGTTGTTGAAAAGCCACAAAGCGTATGGTATTTTTCTATAGGAACCCAAGTGGACTAAGACACCATTTTATTTCACTAGATATTTCTGTATCAAACATTTCTTGCTTTCCCTCTTTCCTCATGTCTACTGTTGCTATGCCGTTTAGTTGTGATTAAGGGCTCTAAAGTGTGAGATCTCTAAGGATTTGTGGTTTTCATGTTATTCCCAGAGATATCCCTAGAAATCTGGTGGGGAAGTTCTTTATGTGGTTTATTTTCATGAAACAATAAAGAGCTCCATGCGAAACAATATACCTCAAAGACAGAGTCAAGTATCTAAGTTTAGAACAAAGCTAAAGGTTAAGTAATTATTTTGAATATAATATAGTACACATCTGTATTTTTGTATCTGTCAGTTTAACCATATAACTATCTTTGTTTTGGCATAGCCCTCCTAAGGATATGTATTGGAAAGTTAAGAAACAAAAAATAAAGAAAAGGTGATCTGCTTTGTGTAACAAAGAGATTTCTCCACTTCACCGAGATGACTGTGAGAGTATGTGTAATAGGTTAGAATAACAAATGGCTACACTCTGATAGTTTTGATCTGAAAGGAACAGTATCTTAAGCAGCTAGCCAGACAATATGAAGTTTAACAACATATAAGACAGAGTCACACAAGGCCAAAATCAGAAGCAGCCCCTGCCCCTTCACTCTCCCCAAGATGCCAAACCATGTACCTTAATTGAGATACATAGGCATGATACCAGAATCATGTTGCTGCATCAGAGCTTAGAGGGTCACAAAAACGGTCCCAGGAAAAAGAAAGAGGAAACCTGGTACTTGGAAACTAAGAGAAACTCATTTGATAACAGATGTGAAAAAAACCCTAGGAATTTCCTGAATTAGGCAGAAGAGATTTGAGGAGCAAAAGAAATACAAAACATTTTGTGGATCGAGAACAAGTAAAAGTAAAATATTGTTTGATGTGAACTTTTAGTCAAAACTTCCTCTTCTTTGTATTGTTGAACTTGATTTCTTTTCAAGTTTTTTTTAATAATCTCACATTGTTCTGAATTTCTCCTTTAAAAATATTTATGCAATTTCTAAACACTGAATATTTCTAAAATTCAAATGTACTAGTTTCAAATGTCATCATCTTAGGTATACCACGTATATTCCCTGAGTACACTAACAATGGAGTGTTGTGGAGGATGGGGCAATAATTATCCTGTGCTGACAATAATTATATAAGCAGTTATATGTCCCTTGATAACTTAGTTAAATTTGAGTGATTCAATGTATGTTTTATAGACAATAATAGAATAAAAAGAAGGGGTGTTTTTTTTTAACTTCTAACCAGAGAATTAGGTTATACCACATCTCAGGCAAGTGCCTCCACTTTTTGTACACTAATGAATTAGGCATTCTACTATACATTCACTCTTAAATTACTACTTTTTCCTAGGTAATCCTTTTGTTCCCCTCTCCCAAACTGCTGCAATATCTTACAAAGAAGAACATTCAGTGCTCAATACCACTAATTACCAGAAAAGTGCAAATCAAAGCTACAATGAGATATCACCTCACACCAGTCACAATGGCCATCATTCAAAAGTCCACAAACAATAAATGCTGGAGAGGGTGTAGAGAAAAGGGAACCCTCCACACTGCTGGTGGGAATGTAGTTTGGCATAGCCACTATGGAGAACAGCATGGAGGTTCCTCAAAAAACTAGAAATAGACTTGCCATATGACCCAGTAATCCCAAGTCTGTGTATATACTCAGGCAGAACTCTAATGCAAAAATATACATGCACCCCAGTGTTCATGGCAGCACTATATACAATAGCTGAGACATGAAAGCAACCAAAATTTGTCAATAAGCAACCGACAAATGACTGGATAAAGAAGATGTGGTTTATTTATACAATGGACTACTACTCAGCAATAAAAAAAGAATGAAATAATGCCATTTTCAGCAACATGGATGGATCTGGAGATTGTCATTCTAAGTGAAGTAAGCCAGAAAGAAAAATACCATATGACATCACTCATATGTGGAATCTTAAAAAAAAAAAAAAAAAAGACACTATGAACTCACTTACAAAACAGAAACAGACTGTCAGGCTTGGTAAATAATCTTATGGTTACTGGGGAAAGAGGGTGGGAGGGGATAAATTTGGGAGTTTGATATTTATAGATGTTAGCCACTTATATATAAATAGATTTTTTAAGTTTATTTTGTATAGCACAGGGAACTATGCTCAATATCTTGTGATAACCTTTAATGGAAAAAAACATGAAAACAAACATATGTATGTATATGCAAGACTGGGACATTGTGCTGTATACCAGAAATTGATGCATTGTAATTGGCCGTACTTCAGTTAAAAACAAACAAACAAACAAAAAAATAAATGAACTGAAAATCTTAAAAATAGAAACAAATAAGAACATTCATAGAGGATATCGCTCTTGGATAAAGCAGAAATTATCCAGGGGGAAAAAAAAAAGAAGATAAGGGACCAGGACCACTTCTAGGTGTCTTATACTTTTGTCTCTGAGCAAAACCAGATTCAGGTGGGCACAGCCAGGATCATGATCAGCTCTTGACAATAATCCCCTCAAGAAGTGCTAAAGTTGTTTCTGAAAGCAAGTGGAAGAAATTAATTCCAAAGTGACTCATAGCTTGCTAGTGAAACCAATCCTTTTTCTCAGACATTTTTAGTGATTTCTTTGTATCATTCTGCTTTTCTCTCCATCCAGTTCCACAACTGTTGCTTGGTACAAATACATTCTTTACAATAATAGAGACATCAACTTGGGGGTAAAACCATCAATTATGCAAATAATATTAGTAAGATGCAAAGCTGTCGTCCTTGTCTTAAGTGGTTATACCCGTCTGTGGTAGAATGTAACCTTCGATGCAAAGTATATGGATACAGGTTTCACTTGCCCACATATAGCACCAGAAACAAGTAACTGTACATACAGATCCATAGATCAAATAGAATCTAGTGTCAAAATATATTGATGATATATATATGATAACTCTAAAATCCAACTATTCATACTTTTGTGCTTCTGTTTGATTTCATTACATTAAATAGTTCATGCTGCATTTTTGTAAATGTTACTTTTTAACACTGGCAAAATTTAGTTTCAAAACTACTATTTTGAGGACGATTACAATGCATACTGAAGTCCAACTGCAATGCATTCAAAACAAATCATATTTGTAAAATGAACTCAATCAGATCTTACAGAATGAGTCAAAAGAGCAATTTGACATTCATGAGTATAAATTATGTATGTGTATTTGTAGATAAAAGCTATTAATCTATTCTATAATAAATAAAATATTTTATCCATTTTAAAAATACAATAGATGGGCCTAGATAAAAGAAATCAGAATTAGCATCTCTGCAGTGAAAGAGAATGACAAGAAGTTAGCACTGTATTTTGTGGTTGGTTTGATAGGCGATTGTTGATGTAATTATACTGATGTTCTAAAATAAACTCCCAAGAAAACTTGAAGTAGTTGGTGAGTGAAACCTCTAAATATTGGATAAAGGCATTCAAAATCAAGCATTTTTCCCTGTAATTCTGTAGAGGGTAAAGGATACTGACTTCCTCTTTTTTGGATGTACTTTCTTATCATGTTGTAAATAACTAATGTTATGTCAGCATGTAAGCAGCAAAAACATAAAATAAAAAGAGAATGTTAAAATCTACAGGGTAGAAGAAGTCGAAAACAAGTTTAGAGGCTTTGCTCCAGCTGTGAGTTTTCCTTTGGAAATCATTGATAGTCTTGTTCTATTTTTTTCCAGAGCCCTAAGAAAGACTCCTGACTGAAATGTCACCTCCCACTTTGTTTTTCCATTGAAAACATACATTTGACTTTCCTTCTTTTCTTGGCATTGTATCAGCACTTTTCACACTGATTAATACAATGATAGCAAACACTTTCCTAGGAAATTAGAGTAGGAACGGGTAAATAAATGCAATGTAAGTATGATCTACTTAAGATAAAGCCAAAAAGTGCTTGAATTATAGAGTATTATGTACTCTCTAAATTTTAATTGGTTTTATGGGTTAAATAGATAGATAGACCGAGAGAGACAGAAAGAGAGAAAGAGAGTGAGAGAGAATATATACATTCTCTACTGGACTTGCTTAATAGTTCTTTTATGCAATCAGTAATGGTTCCATAAATTTACTACTGTATAGACATTTTTCTTCAACAACAAATATCACATGACATTGTGAAATGCCCAGTAAGTTTAAAAATCTAACATTTCTATTGTTACTTTAATATAGAGGGCTTTCCTCATAGTGTGTTTATGCATATTTAGGCAAAAATTTGCCCAAGAAGTTAAAATAAACTAGATCAGGAAGAATGGCAAAAGTTTAAGATTTCAATGTGGGAAGAGCCGAAACTCAGCTCCTCCCATGAACACAGCAAATCCACAGCTACATACATAATAATTCCCTCAGAAAGGGACTTGGAAACCAGAGTCTCCACAACAAAGGGTAAAAGGATAGCACTGAGATGAGTAGGAGAAATAGAGATATGGTCATGCCACAAAAACCTCCACATTCCAGCTGTATTCACAATTAAGCAGGATTACAGTTGGTTTCCCTGAGGGGTGAGGGATTTTTTTCTTCTCATCAGTTACCCCAAACTTTAGATCCTGAACGGGAGAGATGAGCACCCAGAACTCTTTATTTTGAAAACCAATAGAGAATATGTCCAGGAAAACTTTAGAACTACAGAGAATAACAACCCTACTCTTAAAGGGTTCACTTGCACACTCAATTCAACAACCAAAGCATAACACTAGACTGACGAGTGCGGATCATTGGTGAAGGGGACCCATTTACTAATTTTGAAGCATCTACCGGGGAAAAGAACTGGGGTAGAGAGGGGTCTTGGCAGGGTGTACCCACTGGCACTAACAGGTTATAAGAAGATTTCCAAATGGTACTCATCATTGCTGGTATTAGCAAGATAGCCTGAGATTTTAAAAAATGGCCCCCATCAGTATCTCAGTCCTACTGAGTGTCTTACACCTGCACCTCAGCCAAGTCTCATAGACAGCCAGGCTATAACTCTGCCCACTAGTACCTGGCAGCCACCACAGCTAAGCTTCACAGTTGTTTTCAGGGTCAGCCCCACCCATTAGCACCTGGCCACCATCACAGATAGCTATTTTAAGGACCATCCTTTCCTGTCAGCACTTGGCAATAACTGGGACTGGATCTTGCAGTCATTCTGGGGGCCAGCTCCACCCACCAGAGCACTGCAGCAGAAGCTGCATCCCCACTACAACAGGAGGTTGCATTTAGCCCACGTGGGGACACCACTTAAGGACTTGACTTTAGTGGCACAATTGTGCTTCTGAGTCCTGCAAGGCAGCTCCTACATAAGGCCACTGTTCAATACTGGGAGAGGTGGCTGATTTACCTAATACATAGAAACAAATACAGGCAATTAAACAAAATGAGAAAACAGATGAAAATGTTTCAGTCAAGAGCAAGACAAAACCTCAGAAAAAGAACTAAATAAAATGAAAATAAGTAAGCTACCTGATAAAGAGTTAAATGTAATAGTCATAAAGATGATTGCAAAACTTTAGAGGAGAAAGGATGGACAAAAAGTGAGAGGTTCAAGAAATCAATAGAAAATGTAAGTACCAAACAGAAGTTATAAATGAACTGGAAAATGCACTAGAGGTTCAACAGCAGATTGGCTGAGGTAGAAAAATGAATCAATGAGTTGAAAGATGAAAAAAAGGAATTCACCAAGACAGAGCAGCAAAATGAAAACAGAATTTTAAAAACTGCAGAAGTCTTAAGGGACCTTTGGGACAATATCAAGTGAAATATATTTGCATTTTAGGGGTCCCAGAAGAGATGAGATACAGGGGGAAAAAATAAGGAATAATGTCTGAAAACTTTTCTAATCTGAGGGAGGAAAGAGACTTTCAAGTCCAGGAAGCCCAAAGAGTTCCAAATAAAGTGGACACAAAGATACACATACTGAGACATATCATAAATAAAATTATAAAAATTAAGGATAAAGAGAAAATTTTTAAAAAAGCAAGAGAAAAACAACTTATTACATAAAAAGAACATCCTTTTTTTTTTAGTTTTATCTGTATGTTTATTTTTTATTTTTTTAACATTTTTTATTGATTTATAATCATTTTACAATGTTGTGTCAAATTCCAGTGTAGAGCACAATTTTTCAGTTATATATGAACATACATATATTCATTGTCACATGTTTTTCTCTGTGAGCTACCATAAGAACTTGTGTATATTTCCCTGTGCTATACAGTATAATCTTGTTTATCTGTTCTACAATTTTGAAATCCCATCTATCCCTTTCTACCCTCTGCCCCCTTGGCAATCACAAGTTTGTATTCTATGTCTATGAGTCTATTTCTGTTCTGTATTTATGCTTTGTTTTTTTGTTTTTGTTTTTTAGATTCCACATATGAGTGATCTCATATGGTATTTTTCTTTCTCTTTCTGGCTTACTTCACTTAGAATGACATTCTCCAGGAGCATCCATGTTGCTGCAAATGGTGTTATGGTGTCGGTTTTTATGGCTGAATAGTGAAAAGAACATCCCTTTAATGTCATCAGCAGATTGTTCAGCAGAATTCTTACAGGCCAGAAGGGAAAGGCATGACATACTCAAAATGCTGAAAGAAAAAAAAAAAAAAATCCAGCCAAGAATTATCTACCCAGCAAGGTTATTATTCAGAATTAAAGGAGAGATCAAGAGTTTCCCAGAAAAGTTAAGTTTATCATGACTAAATGGACACTACAAGAAATATTAAAAGGACTTCCTCAAGCTAAAAAGAAATGGTACTAATTAATAATAAGAAAACATACAAAAGTAAAATCTCACTGGAATGGGTAAATATAAAGATGTTGATCAATTACTTACAAAGCAATCATTAAGGTTAAAAGGCAAAAAGTCATAAAAATTGATGAAACATTACAATACTTAGTTAATGAATACATAAACAGATGTAAAATATGTTATCGAAACTATAAAATGGTGGGGGAGTGAAAACACAAATCTTTGGAACGTGTTCAAATTTAAGTTGCTACCAGCTTAAAACAGACTGCTATTTGCATAAGATGTTATATGTGAATCTTATGGCAGCCATAAGGAAAGAATTTACAGTAGATAAATAAAAGAAAATGATAGAGGAATCTAATATAACACTAAAGAAAACCACCAAAGCACAAAGGAAGAGAAGAAACAGAGAAAACCACAAAAACAGCCAGAAAACAGTTAACAAAATGGCAATTAATACATATCTATTAACACTTACTTTAAATATAAATGACCTAAATTCATCAGTCAAAAGACAGAGAGTGAGAGTGACTGAATGGATGAAAAAAACAAGATCTGTCTATATGAGTTGCTAAAGGAAACTCAGTTCAAAAGTAAGGATACACACAGTCTGAAGGTGAAGGAATGGGAAAATATATTCCACACAAACAAATGAAAAAATAGCTGGAGTAGATAAACTCATATCAGATGAAATAGGCATTTTAAAAAGTGTGATAAAAGACAAACAAGGGCATTATATATTGATACAGGGGTCAATCCAGCAAGGAGATATATTTATAAATGTATATGCACCCAAGAAGCAACAAGATATAAAAAGCAAAGCATTAATGGACTTAAAGAAAAAAATTGAAAGGAATTCAATAATAGTAAGGGACTTTAACATTCCACTTACATGGATAGATCATCCAGACTGAAAAATCAAATAAGACATTGGCCTTAAATGACACATTAGATCTATTGGACTTAATAGATACATAGAACATTACATCTAAAAGTAGCAGAATACAAAGGCTCAGGTGTATATAGGACATTTTCCAGGATAGATTATGATACATCAAAAAGCAAGTCAATAATGGATGAAACTTGAAAACATTTTGCTACGTGAAAGAAGCCAAACACAAAAGACTATTCATATGAAATGCCCAGAACAGGCAAATTCACAGAGACAGAAAGTAAATAGTGGTTGCCACAGGCCGGAGTAAGCATAATGGGGAGTGACTGCTAATGGTTACAAGATTGTTTTTTATAAAGAGTAATAAAATTGTTCTAGGATCAGATGATCATACGACTTTGTGAATATACCAAAAACCAATGAATTATATATTTTAAAAGTATGAATATTACAGCATGTGAATTATATCTCAATAAAAGAGAGAAAAAGAAGGGGAAAAAAGCAAGTCAATAATTTGAAGAAAATTCAAATCGTATCAAGCTTCTTCTCTGACTACAATTATATGAAACTAGCAGTCAATCACAAGGAAAAAACTGAAAAAATATACAAAAACATAGAATTTAAACAACATGATACTGAATAACCAATGAGTCATCAGGGAAAGAAATCAAAGGGGAAATTAAAAAAAAAAAACAAACCTGTAGACAAATGAAAACCTAAACACAAAATACCAAAATCTATGGGATGTACCAAAAGCAGTTCTAGAAGAAAGCTTATAACAATACAGCCTCAATTTTAGCATCCTTCTACTGTGTCTTTCCATACTGTTTAGCTTGGTTAAGTTAAAAACTATATTTCTCAATATCCTTTGCAACTAAATGCCTATCTGCAGATTAAGTCCCACTAACTAGAAATTTAAAATGAGAAGTGAATAGGTCATATACCAGCTGCTTTGAATGTTGTTTCTCACAAGTAAGGCTAATTGATTCCCCATTCCCCAGCTGATGGCAGACATAGCAGTATTTTTGCAGACCAGTGCTGTGGAAGAGTTAATAGAGGACTAGCCTATAATTTACTCTTACAGACATTCTATAAATACTGAAATCAGGCACCTTTTATTCTCTATTAAATCCTCTTTTTAGTCTACACTTATAATGGTTGTAATGTTTTATGCTTTTTAAAATTAAACCCTGACTTTAAATACTGTTAAGCACCAAAAACATCATTTGAATGTTTTAATATTTCCTGTTTCATTTCCACATGTTTATTTTTGTGAATTAAAAAAAGTTTTATTCAATGTTTGCTATCTTCAATCAGATAGACTGAAACAAAAATTGAAATTCATTCTTAAAATTCCCGAAGTTTTATAAAATATATCTGAAATAAAAAACACTTGATTGGCACTGGAGTGTACCAAAGATAACAGAAGGAATTAGTTAACTGAAAAACAAATCAATATAAAGTAGGCAATATAAAGAAAAAAGCAGCAAAATATACAGCAAAATAATTCAAAACATCAAATAACATATTTCAAGAAACTATGTCAGAAAAGCAAAAAGTCTAACATGTTATTTTTAGTACCATAATGATAGGAGAAAAAATGGGGCAGAAAAATACTTGAAGAAAGAATGGCTGAAATTTTTCCAAATTCTGTAAAAGACATATTGTACAGATTAATGAAATTCAGCAAAGTAGAATGATTCAAAAGAAACCATGCCTATGCATACCATAAACAAACCAGAGATGAAGACAAATTTTTGATGGCACCAAGAGAAAAATAACACATTACATATAAGGAAAAATTGAGAAGAATGACTGTTAATATCTCATCAGAAAAAAAAAAAGGAGCCAGAAGAAAGTACACAAGAATTGTTAAAATACTAAAAACAAATACAACTCTGAATATGACAGTAAGTGAAAATATCCTTTTTTGAATTCTAATAGGATATACAAAATATATACTTTTCTATTTTAATCATGTTAAGTTTACAGTTTAATCATGTTAAGTTTACATTCACATTGGTCAACTAATCTTCGACAAATGAGACAAGAATATACAATGGAATAAAGACAGCCTCTTCAGCAAATGGTGTTGGGAAAACTGGACAGCAGCATGTAAAGCAATGAAGCTAGAACACTCCCTTACACCATACACAAAAATCAACTCAAAATGGATCAAAGACTTAAACATAAGACAAGATACAATAAACCTCTTAGGAGAAAACTTAGGCAAAACATTATCTGACATACATCTCAAAAATATTCTCCTAGGGCAGTCTACCCAAGCAATAGAAATAAAAGCAAGAATAAACAAATGGGACCTAATGAAACTTACAAGCTTCTGCCCAGCAAAGGAAACCACAAGTAAAACAAAATGATAACCTATGGAATGGGAGAAAATTTTTGCAAAACATGAAACTGACAAAGGCTTGATCTCCAGAATGCATAAGCAGTTCATATGATATAATAAAAAAAAAAAACCCAATCCAAAAATGGGCAGGAGACCTAAACAAGCAATTCTCCAAGGAAGAAATACAAATGATCAATAGGCACATGAAAAAATGCTCAATATCACTAATTATCAGAGAAATGCAAATCAAAACTACAATGAGGTATCACCTCACACCAGTCAGAATGGCCGTCATTCAAAAGCCCACAAATGACAAATGCTGGAGAGGCTGTGGAGAAAAGGGAACCCTCCTACACTGCTGGTGGGAATGCAGTTTGGTGCAGCCACTGTGGAAAACAGTATGGAGATTCCTCAAAAGACTAGGAACAGACTTACCATATGACCCAGGAATCCTGCTCCTGGGCATATATCCAGGAGGAACCCTACTTCAAAAAGACACCTGCACCCCAATGTTCATAGGAGCACTATTTACAATAGCCAAGACATGGAAACAGCCTAAATGTCCATCAACAGATGACTGGATAAAGAAGAAGTGGTATATTTATACAATGGAATACTATTCAGCCATAAAAATGACTACATAACGCCATTTGCAGCAACATGGATGTCCCTGGAGAACGTCATTCTAAGTGAAGTAAGCCAGAAAGAGAAAGAAAAATACCATATGAGAGCGCTCATATGTGGAATCTTAAAAAGAAAAAATGAACATAAATACAAACAGAAACAGACTCATAGACATAGAATACAAACTTGTGATTGCCAAGGGGGCGGGGAGTGGGAAGGGACAGACTGGGATTTCAAAATTTGTAGATACTGACAGGCATATGCAAAATGAATAAACAAGAGTATACTGTATAGCACAGGGAAATATATACAAGATCTTGTGGTAGCTCACAGCAAAAAAAAAGGTAACAATGAATATATGTATGTTCATGTATAACTGAAAAATTGTTCTCTACACTGGAATTTGACACAACATTGTAGAATTACTATAACTCATTAAAAAAACATAAAAAAATTCACATTGTGCAACCATCACCACCATCCATCTCCAGAACTTTTTCAAAAAACTTCCCAAATTGAAACTCTGGACCCATTGAATAATAATTCTATATTCACCCCTTTGTCAAGCCCCTAAGGATCACCATTTTACTTTATACCAGTATGAATTTGACTTTTCTAAGTACCTCTTATAAGTAGAACCATACAGTATTTGTCCTTTTGTGACTGGCTTATTTCACTTAGTAAAATATCTTCCAAGGTTCATCAGTCTTGTAGCATTTTATCAGAATTTCATTCATTGTTAAGACTGAATAATACTCCATTGTATCTAATACCACATTTTATTGATTCATTTATAGATGAATACTTGGGTTGCTTCCACCTTTTGGCTATTGTGAATAGTCTTGCTATGAATATGTGTATATAAATATCTGTTTGAGTTCTAACTTTCAATTCTTTTGGTTACATATCCAGAAGTGGATTTGCTGGATCATATGGTAATTCTGCTTGCTTTTTTTGAGGAACTTCCATAACATTTTCCACAGTGGCTGCACCCTTACCATTCCCACCAGTGATGCACAAGGATCCCAATTTTTTTTACCTCCTTGCCAACACTTGTTATTTTGTTATTTTGATAGTAGCCATCCCAATGAGTGTGAAGTGGTACCTCACTGTGGTTTTCATTTGCATTACCCTGATGATTGGTGAGCTGAACATCATTCTTATGTGCTTACTGAACCATGCACATATCTTCTTTAGAGAAATGTCTATTCAAGTCCTTGACTCAGTTTTTAAATCAGATTGTTTGTTTTTGTTTTTACGGTTAAATTGTAGCACTTCTTTATATATTCTGGCTATTAACCCCTAATCAGATAAATTATTTGCAAATATTTCTCCTATTTCATGGGCGGACTTTCACTCAGTTAGTAGAATCTGTTGATGCACAAAAGTTCTTTTTTTTTGATGAAGTTCAATTTATCAATGTGTGTGTATGTGACCTGTGATTTTGGCATCATATCCAAGGAATCATTCCCAAATCCAATTAAATAAAGACTTTGCACTTTGTTTCATTCTAAGAGCTTTACCATTTTAGCTTTGTGTTTAGGTTTTTGATACAATTTTAGTTGATTTTTGTGTAAGGTGTAAATTGAGGGTTCAACTTCATTCTTTTGCATGTAAATATCCAGTTTCCCAGCACCATTTGTTGAAAAGACTGTCCCCATTAAAGTACTTGGCACTCTTGATGCAAATCATTTGACCATAAATGGGAGGGTTTTTTCTGAGCTTTCTATTCTATTCCATTGATCTATATATCTGCCTTTGTTGTAGTACCATACTGTTTTGATTATTGTAGCTTTGTAGTAATCTTTGAAATTAGGAAATGTGAGTCTTCCAAATTTGTTCTTTTTCAGGATTGTTTTGGCTAGTTGAGGTCCATTAGGATTTGATATAAATTTTAGGATGGATTCTTTTTTGTTTTTACTTTCTGCAAAAAGCATCACTGCAATTTTGATAAGGATTGTATTGAATCTCTAGGTTACTTTAGGTAAGTATTCACATAATAGTGATATTAAGTCTTCCAATCCATGAAAACAGCATGTTTTTTTATTTATTTGTGTTTTCTTTAATTTCTTTCAGCAGTTAATTTTTAGTTGTTAGTGTACAATCTTTGCCTTCTTGGTAAACTTTATTCCAAAGTATTTTTGTTATTTTTCATGCATTTATAAATAGAGGTGTTTTCTTCATTTCCTTTGCATATGTTCATTGTTACTATATAGATATTTAGCTGATTTGTGCACATTTATTTTGTATATGGCATCTCTGCTGATTTTTTATTAGTTCTAAGTATTCTAACAGTGACTGCGATTAGAAAAAAATGGTCTTATATTGATAGAATTAATGAATTCAAGATGAGATCACACCAGGTTAACTGGATGGGCCCTAAATCCAATGTCCAGTGTTCTTATAAGTCACAGAAGGGAAGAAGACATCAACATTTAAGAGAGAGGCCTTGTGACAATCCCTATTAACATGGAAGTAGATTGGAGTTATGCTTCCACAAGCCAAGGAATACTTAAATCCAGCAGAAGTTAGAAGAGGCAAGGAAAGATTCTTCTGTAGGGAAGGAAAAAATAATTTTCTCTCTACCCTTCTAAGTTCTTGGATGATGTCCCTGTAACCAAAGATTAACAGGAGAAAAACAGAAGTTTACTGACATGTATCACTCACATGTATACAGGAGATACCCAGAGAAAACTGAGTAACTCAGAGATGGCTTAGAATTCGGAGTTAAATGTTAATTTTCTAAATACAAAAGGATGTAAGGTGTGGGAGACGCCAGTTAAGGAGTTACCACAAGAAGCATAGTAACAGAAAAAAAGTAAAGTGTGTTACACAGATTTAAGTTACTGTCTTCTCTCTTTATGAGTGTCTTATGATTCAGTCATCCTTCTCTTACTGATACAAAGAGGGAGAGATGCTTAACAAGTAGAGACTCCTTTTCTAAGTTTAAATTCCTTACAAAAGGCATTGCTTTGCAAATGTGGAACCAAAATTTATTGGGATGTATACCCTTTTTTATACGTTGTTGTATTCCATTTACTAATATGTTGTTGAAGATTTTTGTGTCTGTGTTCATCACAGATACTGGCTTGTACTTTTTTCTTTCTGTAGAATCTTTGTCTGGTTTTGGTATCAGGATAACGAAGGCCTCATTGAATGAATTTGGGAGTGCTCCACAGTTTTTAGGTTTTTGGAATGTTTGAGAAAGGTATTAGTTCTTCTTTATATCTTTAGTAGAATTTCTTTGTGAAGCTGTCCAGTTATGGACTTTTATTTCGTGGAAGTTTTTTTCTTTATTACAAATTCAGTTTTACTACTATATATCAGTCTATTCAAATTGTCTGTTTATTCTTGATTCAGTCCTGGCAGGCTGTACATTTCTAGAAACTTGTCTGTTGATTCTAGGTTTCCAATATGTTAGCATGTAACTGTTCATAGTATTCTTTATGATTCTTTATATCTCTGTGGTATCGGTTTTTATTTCTCTCCTTTTTCATTTCTTCTTTTATTTATTTGGGTCATCTCCCTTATTCTTCTTGGTGAGCCTCGCTAAAGGTTTATCACTTTAGTGAACCCATGTTCAAGGGTCAACTGTAAAATACTCACCTAAAGCAGCAAAAAGGAAAATCATGTCAAGACAATTGAAAGTTTGTAAACCATTCTAAAATGTAACCATCATATATTATCTCCATGTAAGATTGACATATTTAGTAAACAGAATGACCAGTAAAATTTGAATTTCTGATAAACAATGACTTTTTTTCAGTAGAAGTATGTCCCAAAACATATTTGACTGTATTTGGAACATAATTATACTAAAAAAGTATCCATTGTTTATCAGAAATTCAAATTTTACTGAAAGTCTTTTTCATTATCTGGCAATCCTATCTTCTTTCAGAGCAATTTGGGGGAAAGCACAAACTTAGGAATTTATCTGTGATGAGGTAAACTTTATTATTTTATGACTATTTCCAACCTTTACCCTTTCCCTACCAGCTAAAAGCAATTCAAGATTTGCCATTACAGTTATTCCCTCCTCCCGCCCTCTGCAGAGTTCTGTTTGGTTGCTAGGTTGCCAAGTTCTGTGAACATTGTGATACAGAGGAAAAAATAACTGTGAAAAATGTATAAATGAAGAGGGGGAGAGCAGGAGAGGAGGAGAGCAGGCTGGGTTTAGTGAAGCATATCTTGTGGAGGGATTTGTACTGCCGAGAATGAAGATAAAGGGTAAGTTAAAAGAGAAGGAAAATACAGGAGACCTTAATAAGTACTTCTTATTCAGCACTATGTGTCCTTTTTCTAGTGTTTACAAAATTATTCTGAAGTGAGCTTTGATTGCTTGATTTAGTATTCTTTGATAGAGATGCTACCCCAAGGCTTGATTCTTTCTGTCAGGCCTTCAATATGTTTAAATATAATTCTGTGAATATACCTCAAATGGAGAAAATTAGCTCATTTTATCTGTCACTAAATTTTTTTGAGTAAGAAAAATATTTAAAAGTAAATTAACACCTTTGAGGGTACAAGAGGGTGTTAAGTTTCTTCAGATAAAAGGGTTGGGGCATAGTTAGGGGTTTCCTGACACTCGTAAGTTTATGGGGCTCAGAAAACATATGTTAATTGAGGACTTTTCAACTGAGATAATGTAAAAGTGCACCTTGCAAAGTTTGTCAGAAGGAAAAAACATGGGACATTCAATTCATGTACAGATGTTTTTAACTGAGCTGATGAATCATTAATGCAAATTGGTGTAAATTTTTAAAATTTGTGGTAGAAGGAGCAAAAATTCTTAAATCATGTGGGCCCAAATGCCCAAATCATGTGGGCATTGGAGGACACAGTTTGAGAAGAATACATACTTCCCTCAATTTGGGTCTAACTGAATCTGATTTAAAAAGGCTCAAAATAGCCAGATTTATTTCAAGCTCCATATATGTATCTTTTAAATTTCAGCAGGCCCTGTATGTAAAACTCTGAATCAGAAGATAGAATATTTAAAGACACCAACCCTGGTATTTAGTTATAGTTTTTGAAGTAGCCTTTATAATGAGTATAATAATGCACTTCTTCAAGAACCCATTTAAAAATTATGGTTTTAAAAGCTACCAGGCACACTTACATTTATCTTTGTGAAATATAATAGTTTTGGTTTTCTTTCTTATGTAAAATATTGCTCTATATATACATAGAGAGAGACAGACAGACAAACAGACAGACAGAGAATAAACATCAAATATAAAGAACAAAGAACAGGAAAAGAGAATAGAAGACTGTATTTAAATAAACACATGCATATTTGGCAGAAAATTAGAAAATGATAAGAAGAAGAAATATGACTCGGCTATTTCCAAACATAAAATCCAAGCATTAAAAGATAAAGACTAGGATGTTGAATAGAATACCCTATGTGATTTTTAATCTTAGTGAGGACTTATATTTTAAATAAACAATAATGGCCCTGAGAGGGAGGGTATATCTCAGTGGTAGAGTGCCTGCTTAGCATGCACAAGGTCCTGGGTTCAATCCCCAGTACCTTCATTAAAATAAATAAAGAAACCTATTTACTTCCCCCCAATAAATAAATAAATAAATCAAATTTTTTTAAAGAAGGTCTTTAAAAAATAATAATGGCCCTAAGTACTTAGATTGCTAATGTGACATCGTTATAGAGGAAAAAAGCCTTCAGATATAACTTATACTCTGTTAACAAACCCATCTTAATATAGTCTAATAGCATAAATACCTGTGATAGATGTGAGTCTGCACACTGCCTCTGTCACATAAATTGCCAGTGCAGAATGCAGAAGGAAACAATGAGTCTCGCTGCTAGCCTGGGATGTGGAGGACAAGACCCCACCAAAGGGCAAGGCAGGACAGGTACTTTACTTGGAAGTTAAAGGTCCAGGAGCTGACTAGTCTCCTTCTGTTTAATGAAAATGTCTTGATTTGTTTTCAGGGTGCATCTGACAAGATCTAGGTGACCACCAGGGACTTCTGTTCCCACCAAATTACTGGATCTTAACCTTACTGAGAACAGGTACTCATGTTACCCTTAAACTCAGTGAGTTCAGTTCGGTTATTTTAGGCATCCTCTAAAACCCGGACTCTGCTTATTACCTTGATTGTAACTCTGCTGATGCTGAGATATTGTGGTAAAGAGCTTCTACAACTGACATCCCAAACAGATCAAACTCAGTCAGACTCAGCCAAGGACTGTGTGTAAAGACACTGAAGAAGGGAGTAAGAAAAAGCAGACTACAGGATCAAGAAATAAGTCTTGAGGAATGCCTACATTTAAACGTTAGAAAGAGTTAAAAAAAAACATTAAAAAATCGAATTAGATAAAGATAAAAGAAGCAGGAGGGTGACAACTATCACGTGATAACAGAAGTTAAGGAATAGTGTGATTAAAAGAATGGAAAGATAGAGTGTAGAATGTACCATTCCATGACTTAGGAGAACGGCACTAGAGAGTGGAACACAGAGAATAAAATCTCATTGTGATCAATGCGCTCTCTCTGTATGTATAATCTGTTTGAGAGAAAAAGTTACACTTGACCTAATATCAAATTTTGGAAAAAAATACTTAATAGTTAAATTGTAAGTTAAATCTGAGCATAAAATAACAAAACAAAACAAAAAACCAGCAGTGTTAGAAAAAAAACATGTTGAGTGAATAAAAGAAAGAAAGTTGAATAGGAAAGGTGGAATCAGATTATGGAGGGTCTCTGAAGACTGCAGGATGAGATAAAGGCCTATGTCACTTTACATGTTTCAATCCAGTGGACCTATCCATAAATTCTGTCCAGGTTAGCTCATAAAAGCTAGCCATAAAAAAAATGGAAGTAACGTTTGTTAACGTCTCAGATACCTCCAGATTTGTTTTCAGCCGACTTGCATTTGCCTTTCCCCACCATTGCCTTCAATAAGAAACTTTTTATTTTTGAGTTATAGTCAGTTTACAATGTTGTGTCAATTTCTGATGTGTAGCACAATTTTTCAGTCATACATGAATATACATATATTCATTTGCATATTCTTTTTCACCATGAGCTACTGCAAGATCTTGAACATATTTCCCTATGCTGTACAGTATAAATGTGTTTATCTATTCTATATATACCTGTCAGCATCTACAAATCTTGGACTCCAGTCTGTCCCTCCCACCCACCTGCCCCTGGCAACCACAAGTTTGTGTTCTATGTCTATGAATCTGTTTCTGTTTTATATTTAAGTTCATTGTCTTCTTTTTTAGAGTCCACATATGAGCGATCTCATATGGTATTTTTCTTTCTCTTTCTGGCTTACTTCACTTAGAATGACATTCTCCAGGGACATCCATGTTGCTGCAAATGGCATTATGTTGTCATTTTTTGTGGCTGAGTAGTATCTCATTGTATAAATATACCACATCTTGTTTATCCATCATCTGTCGATGGACATTTAGGTTGTTTCCATGACTTGGCTATTGTAAATAGTGCTGCTATGGATATTGGGGTGCAGGTATATTTTTGAATTAGGATTCCTTCTGGATATCTGCCCAGGAGTGGGATTGCTGGGTCATATGGTAAGTCTATTTTTAGTCTTTTGAGGAATCTCCATACTGTTTTCCACAATGACTGAAGTAAGAAACTGTTTGTCCACTCTATTTAATGCTAAAGAAATCTTCCAAGCCAGATTATCTCAAGTCCCCTCAGAGAGAGGAATGGGAAATACATGGCTCAGAAAATTAGGATCCACTGAAGGTATCTGAGCAAGTGGGTGATGTAAGGGAAGAAATAGGTAAGAGTAGAGAAATGGGCTGAGAGTTTGGAATCAGGGAATTCAGCTACTATTAGCAGTAAAAAAAAAAAAAAAAAAAAAAGCATGATGTGATTATCAGTTTGATAAGTGCTGAGGCAATGAGAATGAAAAGGAAATGGTGAATTTGAAAGGTATTTTAATAAATGACTCAGAGTTTGGACTTCACTTTTCAGCTTTCTACTCTCTTATCTATTTTGCCTTGCCCTCCTACATAATTCATAATTGTTGCTTTTTGCAGAGATTTTGTTTTAAAATAACAGCTGAAAGAACAAAGCAAAGAAAAAAATTCCAAGGGGAGAATAGTTTGTTCTCCTTATAAATTCAACCATTTTATTTTCATATAGGTCTCGATTCTCTCTTAAACATACATACTCAAAAAAAAAGTTGTCTTCTACTTTGGTCTCATTTTCAAATCCCAGGTCAGTAATTTGAATCAATTTTATTAAATAAAAATTCTATTTAATTTACCACCCAAAAGGTAATAATTGGGCTTACTACTGGGAGGAACTATACGTGCTTTAGTGCATAGAGTATAATCCTACGTCAGCCAGATGAAAGTTTATGTTATTCTAAATGTATACAAGTTCCAGAACTAAGTAATGGGACTGCCTATTTAATAGGGGCCATATTTGTCCTCTGTTTGGATTTTTTCCTTATTTGATTTATTTTTTTCCCTTATTTGATTTATTTTATGGGTCTCTGACTCTGATGTTAAAGGTGTGAGCTATATATATTATAAACTTTATATATATATTACTTAAAGGTGTAAGAAGGCTCAGGTATAACACACCCACTTGCTTGTTTTCTAGGACTAAACTCTTTTGTTGGTTTTTGTTTTTGCTTTTGCTTTTGCTTTTGGTTTTTGGTTTTTTTAATGAAGCAGAGAATTCCTCAGTTTAATAGACCTTTGTCTTCTTTCTCGTAAACAGAACCCAGGATGGCTTCTCCTACTAAAGAAGGAAGTGATCCAGCTGACAGTGCTCTCAAAATTTTAGAAAATGGGGCTCCGAACGACTGTAGTACAGATATAGAGCCTTCATTTGCTGATTCTAGTATGATCTCTCAGGTGGAAAGCCACCCAGCGAACAGGGAGCAGGACACACCAACCTGCCAGGGGCATGCTGTTCCTCAAGCAGCAGAAAACAGTATGCTTTCAGTTGAGAAGCTCCAAAAAGATTCTCAAAAAGAAGGTGTAAAAAGAGGGTCCCTTTTCATTCAGATTCCCACTCCTAGAAAATGGATCCTTCTCATGTCAGGATCAGGGAGAACTGCCTACCTGGGTATCCCACCAGTAAAAATTGATAAAAGCTACCCCTTAACTAAGGGAGCAAGACTCGGCTCAGGAGAAGTGGAGGTGGAAACGAGCGATTTCTGTCACTACGCTGTGAATTACAGAGTTTCTCTCCAGTTCTCCATTTCATGGAGAATCCCATTCATCAACAGCCATGAGATAAGAATGGCCCCTCCGCCTGCTGTGTAGGAGACATTTCTGGCGGGCTGCAGGTCGCCAAAATACCGTGTGGGTGAAGCCAAAATACACAGCATTTCTTCCTCATCCAAATGTCCTCACTCACGGGGAGAGAACCACGATATTTGGAAGACCTTTGAATTCGTATCACTGCTGTCCCCTCGCTGAGAGTCTGACATCAGGAAAATTTTCCGAATCAACTGATGCTAAAGGAAAGGATGGAGTCCACATCTTAGTGAGGCCTGTGTTCTGTGTCCCACAGGCCCGAATTCAAAACACGTTTCATCGGAAAGCACTTGGGGTCTCCCTACAACGCGAGGGCTGTGATTATAAGCATCAGTAACAACTAGAAATATTGATGTCCCATTTGCCAAAGTCGTTTCAACAATTTGGTTGAATTTAGAGAGCTTTCCTAGGAAGTTCAACTGGGGTAAATGGGCAAATTCATTTTAAAATTTAATTTCTAAAAAAGTCTAAATAATTGGACTACTAAATTGAGACAAAATAGCTTGAACATAAATTTTTTTGCATTAGATGGAGTTGCAGAAAGGAACACAAAACAGGACATAGCAAAAAGAAACACCATTTCTTTTTCTGAGAAGAGGGGAACCATTCCTAAGGAAACCTCTGTTTATATGGTGCTATTACAAACAGATCATCAAAATGCCATGCCCTGGATCTGTACTGAGTCAGCAATTAAATTTTGCCATTTGAGTTACGATATTCCTTGGTGTGAGTCTATTCGAGTTCATTTTGTTTGGGACCCTCTATGCTTCCTATACATGAATATCTATCTCTTTCTTTCGTCAGATTTGGGAATACTTCAGCCATAATTTCCTCAAGCACATTTTCAATTCCCTTGCCTCTCTCCTTGCATATAATGTAAATGTTGGTACACTTAATGTTATGCTAGAGATCTTTACAATTGCTTCATTTTAAAAAATTGTTTCCTTTTTGCTGCTCTGATTGGGTGAGTTCCGTCATTCTATCTTCCAGATCACTTACACATTCTTCTGTATCACTTGTCTGCTGACTATTCCTTCTAGTGTGTTTTTTCATTTTATCTATTGAATTCTTCTTTTCTGTTTGGTCTTTTTTAATATTTTCTAGCTCCTTGTTTAAGTGGTCACTGTGTATGTCAATTCTTTTCCCTAATTCAGTTAACATTTTTATTACCAACTATTATTAAAGTTCTTCATCTGGTAAGTTGTTTCTTTCTCTTTCATTGTTTATTTTTCCAGAGTTTTTCTCTTGCTCTTCCAATTGAGAGTAGCCTTTCCATTTTGCCTGACTGTCTCTGTTTGTGTGAATTTAGGTGAAACAGTTACCTATTGCAGTCTTGAAGGGCTGATCTGATGTGGGAGTGCCCCTGTGCAGACTGCATGTGCCCAGTGCTTTTGGTAGGATAGCTGGATTTGACGTGGATGCAAGTCACATCTTTCCTCCGGGTGTGTGGCAGCTCTCACCTTGGTAGAGGGTGGAGCTGGAGATGGTGGGGCTAGAGCTGGTGCTGGGTGTGAGGCAGGACTTCTCCTCTGCTCAGTGGCCATCACCACCCTATTGCAGTGGGGTCTGATCCCAAGTTGCTGGAGCAGAAGCCGTGAGGGTTGGGCCTGAGCTGGCTGTGTTTCTTTCAAGTGTTTGTTTCTGTCTCTCCTGGCACTAGGATCTTGTCCTTGTCCATGGTGTGGGCTGTCAGCTCGTGTTGGTCACAGACAGAGGTCCAGTGCACCACCTGTGCAGGCGCTGTGGCTCTGCTCAGACACAGCCTCACATGCAAGTCTCTTCTCTTCCTCATAGCCAGTCACTGCCCCCAGCCTCTGCCTACCCCCCGTCCTTGGTGTGTAATTGCTCCGCAGGGCAGCAGGGCCCTCGTGGCTCTCAGCGTGCATCGACAGACAGCTGTGGTGGAACAGCTGTTGCCAGAGATCCGGGTTGCTTCTGCGTTGTGCCATCCATGGCCACCACCACCCGACCCAGGCTCTGCCCTGGGACTGGGTCATGTCTGCATCTCATGGTCATGTCTTTTCCCCATCATGGCCACCCCAGATCCAGTGCCGTGCAGTGATGTCAAGTAAACACGGCCAGAGAGGTTTTGCTTGGCTTGGGCTCAGGCATGTGACAGGAAATGTAGCAACTGCTAGAGCGGACCCCTCTCTGCCCTGCCCTGGGGGCAAGTCTGTATGCGTACACATCTTACCAGCAAGGTCCATGCTCCCCACAGCCCTTTATTAGTCCCATCAGTCCTCCAACCAGCCAAGGGGCTTGTCTCCCTGTGTAGGAGCCCAGGACTGGGGCGTCCAGTCTGTGCCTCAAAATGCTCACCCTTCAGGGTGTGTGTCCACCTGTGTCATCTCGCTTTTCCTCTGAGTCCCCTCCCAGGGGCACAAGTCCCAACCTTATTGCTTTTCTTCCCTTCCTACCCAATTATGTGTGTATCTTTCTTACAGCCTTGGTTGTACAGGAGTCTTTCTGCCTGTTTCCAGTTAGTTTTCAGTGAGAATTATCCCTCATGTAGATGTATTTGTGATGTGTCCATGAGGGGAGGTAAGTCCATGTCCTCTCACTCCACCATCCTGATCTGAGCCCCCGATGCTGCTCTTCTTGATCAGTGAAGAATGCTCCTACCTCAGGGCCTTTGCACTTGTGGTTTTGTCTGTTTGATACACTTTGCCCTCAGTCTCCACGTGGTTCACTCCTTCGCTTCCTTCTTGGGTTTGCTGACATGCTCCTTATTAGAGAAGTCTTCTCCAAGAATGACTCCATCATCTCTCATCTTATCAGGGTCTCTCTTTATTAAATATCTCCCCTTTCTCTCCTATACCTTCAGCTAAAAGTTTTAAATGCTCAAGTGTCTGTTCTTAAACCCATTCTTTCTCCCCACTTTCCCTTCTAGTTCCCTTTCTCTCTCCTCTACTTCAAAGCTTCTCAAAGCTTGAAACTTTGGGGGAAGTTTACACCAACTTCTTAAGAGACGCTATGTTTCCCACTCTGTTACCTCCTACTCACTTCTTAACCCTCCGCAACCTTACACTCAGGCCCAGCAACTCACTCAGACACTCAGGTCACTGACAAGCTTCTTGCTCCCAGACGTGAAGGACGTTTTCACAACCTGGCCTGGCCTGACCTTTTGCCAGGGTTTAGCACCTAGGGCTGCTTTCTCCTTTAAATACTCACTTCAAGGGACTGAGTGACCTTGAAACTCCGCTGATTCTCCTACCACAGCTGCTGGTCTCTCTGTCTCCTTTGTGCTTCCTTTTCTTCTGTCTGTCCCTTAAATGCAGGCAACTCTTGTAATTCTATCCCAGGCATACCTTTCTTGCCGCTCTCCGTGCTCTGGGTGATACTCCATCCTTAGCCTCCCACCTGCATGGTGACGACTCCAAGATCTACAGCTCCAGCCTGGTTCTTTCTCCAGAGCTTCAGATCCATATAGCCACTGTCACCTGGTCCTTGCACAGACACGTCAGACTCAACATATTCCAAGTTGAACTCATCTCCTCCACCCGCCCCAGCTTGGTCCACCATCCCCCAGGTATCTTTGCTCATAACTGCCCTCTCCCTTACCACCTACACCCCAACAGCACCACAGTCTGTTGACTTGAACTCCCAAATTATCCAGGATTCGTCTCC
Source organism: Camelus ferus (assembly GCF_009834535.1). Taxonomy (NCBI): domain Eukaryota; kingdom Metazoa; phylum Chordata; class Mammalia; order Artiodactyla; family Camelidae; genus Camelus; species Camelus ferus. The sequence continues at coordinate 23,757,643 of NC_045730.1, forward strand.
TTTACTCCATTCCCATGGCCACCATCTTGGTTTGGGCCACCATCATCTCTCATCAGCACTGTTCCTTTCCTTCCCATTGCTTTTAAGAACTTACTGATGTCATTAGTGGAGTTTGTGGAGCCCAGCACGATCTGACTCTTATCTCGTCATTTTCTTCTTGAGCCATGATCCTCAAAGTCTGTGATCCAGCCATGCTAGCTTCTTCCGTCTTCTCGCCCCTGCACCTCCAGCCAGCTGCCCTCTCTCCTGGATACCTCTGCTGACTCTCCTGGGGGTTGGCTAGATTGCCTTCCTCTGAGAAACCTTCCCCGACTCCCCACATCTCGATGATGCTGTATTATGCGCCATACTGTGGTACAGAAGTCTCTGTTAGGAAGGCCTTAATTAGAAAGAGGGGACGAGAGAGGGAGGTGATTGTTATGTAGAACTGAAAACCTGATGGGCTTAGGTGATAAGGTGCCCAGTGGAAGGAATCCAGACTCTGCACCTTAAAATAAAATGTTATCAGCATTTGTTCGAGTGGACTAAGGCCCACTGGTAGAGAATGGAAAAGAGGTCTCAGGTTTGCGGTCAATGCAAGAGTGAAAAATTAGCAGGATTAGTGAAGGGGCTGGGACCTCAGGTCAAGGGGCAGAAGGAGGCAGTACGCGAACTAACTTTATAAAGTTCCAGGCACCTGACTTGATTTGAAAATCTAGGGCAGGCAAATCCCTGAGATGTCCACAGGGAGCTGGATCTCCACAATGACAATAATTAGAATCAAACCACGGGTTCTGTACCCAGATTTGTCTTCCTTCCCAGATATGAGTCAAACTCAGGTCTCGTGCATGGAATGGTTATTCCTGAGCTCCCAGCTCTCTCCCCCCACCAAGACCTGGCACGCTTTTGATGCCTTCCTGACTGGAGAACCACACCTTAGTGAGAAATTGACCTCAACCCCAGAGAAGGGACTCTGCGCATCACTGGACTAGAGGGCTGGCTTGTCATCCGTTCATCATCCACTGGTGATAAACCAGTTAAAGACAATCTTAGCTTCACTTATTTTAGAGAATAGGGATTAAAAATTATTATAGGATGGAAGAAAAATCTATTCAAATATGAGTAAGAAATCTGGATTTTAAATTTATATTATTTCAACCTAGGAGTGTGTGTGTGTGTTTAGGGGAGAGGGCTTGAAAATACACACAAGTGAGACATCAGCTTCTGGAAGTCATTCTACCAACCATGATATTTTATCTTAGAATATTAAACTAACTTGATGAAAATACAAGCTTGGATAAAATATAAGAGAATAAGAATAGAGAATATCATTTATAGATGTGTCAAAATTCATTATCTAGACAGACTTTTTCACTTGGCTTAAAGAGTAGAAACCCATGCATCAGGAATATAATAAAAAAAAATTTTTTTTCAATGTGCTGCGGGCAGCAGCCTGAAAGAATTTTGCAGAAACTCCGACTGTGAAGAAAGGCACTGCCATGTCATTTGCAACCCTGCCACTGTGCTTTGTGCTTTGGCACTTTTCACCAGCCTGGTTCTAACTGCCTGTGCGTTCTGCGTGGAAGGAACGATGCTTCCCTAGCCTCATGTCACAGGACAAGCCAGACACATATCAGAGGCGGCTCTGGAGGGCAGAGAATGGGTGTAGCAAGCATCTCCTCTTCTTGGGTTGCTGAGCCCCAATCTCCCATACGTGGATCAGTGATTCTTCAAGTGTGGCCCCAAAACCGGCAGCGTCAGCCTCACCTGGGCACGTGTTAGAAATGCAGATCCCTCCTGAACCAGACATCCCAGTGCAGGGCCCAGAAGTCTGTGTTTTAACTGGCTCTCCAGGTAATTCCGATGCTGCTGCCATGGGGAACCTACCTCCTCCCTAATCTCAGGCACCCAGATCGGGAAGCGCAGGACCTGGGCTGGTCCAGTGAGAGTTTAAGTGTCAGGACTTTATCTGAACCTCCCAGGAGACTCCCATTCCTCCAGCCGCCTTCGGCCAGTTCTTTGAACAGCTGGCTTGTCACCCCCAGCGGAGAACCAGTCTGGGTGGAGCCAGTGCGTGGAAGAGGGCCCACCAAGCCCTGGGCCTCGGGCGGGGAGGACCCAGACACCAAGCACCGTCCCACACCAGCTCCGCCCGGGGCTATCCAGGTACAAACGTGGGTTCCCTTTTTACTGAAGCTGATTTGGCCCAGGTGTCTTGACACTTAAGACTAAGGGAACCCTAAGAAATGGAGCAGGCAAACACTATTCTGTGCCAGTCAGCGAAGATGAGGGTTTTTGAAAAAAACCACTAAACTAATGAGAAGTCACTCTTAGCAGAGAACCTTGCCTCCTGATCTGTGAGAAAATTAAGGGCACTTGGACGCGCTTATCAACGTGGCCCTTCTCTTCCTGAGCTCTCAGAGGAGGGGGCGACTCCTGTGGGAAACTTCCTCACCCCTGTGCCCTTGACAGTCTGCCTTCCGCCATCTCCCAGGACCTCTCTTCTTCATTGGCCCCTTGTCCCTGCTGTGTTCTCGCCTCCCCCTCTCTGCAGCCTCCTGGCCTTCAGTCGGGCAATCCAGCTTAACCACCACTCTCCTTCAGACCTTGCAAGTAAGTAGCATCAGTTTCCTGTTTCCATTGCCTCACCTCCCAAGGCACTGCACTTGGACCTCTCCCTTCCGCTTGCCTGCAAACGTCTCCATGAGGATTACGGGTGCCCACACCATCCTGAATCCAGCGGATGTTTCTTGAGCCCTCTGCTGTATTTGTCGTCGCTGGCCATCCCTTTCTTTGGGTGCTTTCTAGTCCTTGGCTTCTGTATCGCTCTCTTCTACTTCTCGTTACACTCCTAGCTCTTCCATTACCACCTCCTCTATACCTTTTCTGCGCGCCTAGTGAAAGTTGGCATCACCTGGGATTCTTTTCTTAGCACATTGTTCCTCTCCTCTTCCATCCTCTCCATGGATGATCTCATTCACTCTCCTGCCTCAGCAAGCACTGTGTTCCATGGATTCCAGGATCTGGATGCCCAATCCCAGATTTTGCCCTAAGCTTCCAACTCTTACATCCAACTGCCTACTCATCTCACATTCAACAGGTCCAAGACTGACCCAGTAACACTCCCCCAACCCCATCACATCTTCCTTCTACATTTCCTAGTCCGATTGACACCACCACCACCCAGTAACTCAGGCTAGACTCTCAAATCTTCCCTTTTCTTGACCTCTCTCTTCTAATCAGTCATGCATCCTGCAGCCTTTGCCTCCCAAAGACTTCCAGAATATGGTTTCTCTCCTCCGTCTTCACCCCCTCTCCTCATCTAAACCATAGTTTGGATTATTGTCATTTTCCTTATGGATTAGGTCTTCCTTTTTCTCTTCAAATTAAGCCTCTTACAATCCTCAAGAAGGCCTAATATGGAAACATAGCCAAGCAAGACTCCACTGCCTCCTATTATGTTCAGGTCCCTTCATTCCTCCTGATTGCCGACAACAGTGTTTCGCAAATTGTCAGCTGGAGAATCTCTGCATCTCGCTCACCTAAGGTGCTTGCGACAGTGCTGATTTCAGAACCGAGTAACAGTCCTGCCAAATCATAATCTCTAGCTGGTGCCTAGAAATCTTGAATTTCCCCACATGTGCCTGATACACACATCAAAGTTTTGGAACCTTTGGCCCAGCGGTACCCAGGACCCTCCTGATCCTGGTCCTTGCCTCTCCCATCTTACTTCTTTCTCACTGTCCCCTGACTTTGGCTCCATGCTTTTAGAATCCTAAACGCCTGTATGTTACTACACTAAGTGTGTCTCGCTCTGTGATTTTGCCCAGGCCTCTGCTGAAATACCCAGCAACTGCCCCTCGCTGCCCATCCCCTTTGCCTGGTTATCTCCTGTGTGTCCACTGAGATTCAGCTCATGTCTCCTCTCTGGCATCCATCTGTAATGTCACGCCCCCCCCCTTCTCTGCCACAGCTTGCCCCCTCTGCTCAACAGTTCAGACCCCCTTTTGAGCTTCCACCTGTGCATGTCTGTTATTGCCTTTATGGCTGGCCTCATAGCTCCCTCTCCAATGTGAGCACCTTGAAGTCAGGCACTGTGACTCCAGCTCCCCGCTTCTCCTCCCGAGCATAGGCTGGCTGGGTAGCAGACACTCAGATGTTTCTCCCATAAGCAAAGTGTGCATAATTGCTTTCTCTATCCCTGTTAGCCGTTTCTCTGCCACAGGAATGGGGAATTGTTAATAGTAGGAACAGGCAGAGGGGCAGATGGTAAGAGAGCAGGGAAGAGGTGGAAGGGGAGATTAATGGTGACAGTGTTAAGGATGAACAGAAAGGGAAGATGCTCATGGAAAAAGGACCATTAAGGCCATTATAATGGTGGGGGGGGGCTTCTCAACACAGACAACAGCAGGGTGGGTAGAGCTGACTTCTCTCTTTTCCTAGTTTGTTGAGAGTTTTTATTATGAAAGGGTGTTGAATTTGATCAAATGCTTTTCTGCGTCTATTGAGATGTTCACGTGATTTTTAGCCTTCTTTCTGTTAATGTGATATATCACATTAATTGATTTTCATACGCTGAATCATTCTTGCAAGCCAGGGGCAAATCCCATGTGATCATGGTGTCTGCTGCTGAATTTGTTTTGCTAATATTTTGCTGAGGATTTTTGTATCTATGTTCATTAGGGATATTGGTCTATAATTTTCCTTTCTTGTACTGTCCTTTTCTGGCTTTGGTATTAGGGTAATTCTGGTGCCAAATGAGTTGGGAAGTGTTCACTCTTCTTTTTTTTTTTTTTTTTTTTTTTGGAAGAGTTTGAGAAGGATTGTCATTAATTCTTTAAATGTTCGGTAGAGTTTGCCAGTGAAACCTTCTGATGCTGGGCATTTCTTTATTGGGAGGCTGTTGATTATTGATTTAACCTCCTTGCTAGTTACAGGTCTGCTCAGGCCTTCTATGGCTCCATGGTTCGGTCTTGGTAGAGGGCATGTTTCTAGGAATTTACCCATTTCTTCTCGGCTGTCTCGTTTGTGGTTGCATATGCAAAGGCCATATGTGAAAAGCGCACAGCTAATGTCATAATCAGTGGGTGAAAATGGAAAGCTTTTCCATTAAGATCAGAAACAAGATAAGGATTCCCACTCTTACTTCTATTAAACATAGCCCTGGAAGTTCTAGCCAGAACAATCAGGCAAAAAACAAACAACAAAAATATGAAGGCATCCTAGCTTGTTCAGGCTTCTGTAACAAAATAGCACACATTTGGTGCCTTATGAACAGCAGACATTTTTTGCTCACAGTTCTAGAGGCTGGAAGTCCAAGATCAGAGTGACAACATGATCAGATGAGGGCCCCCCTCTGGGTGGCAGGCTTTTCATTGTCACTGGCACATGATAGAAGAGGCTAGGGAATTCTGTGGGATCTCTTTTATAAGAGCCCTAATACCATTCATGAGATCTACGCTTACAATGTCATCACCTTCCAAAGGGCCCCACCTAATAAAACCGTTACTTTGGGGGGTTGGTATTTCTACTTCATGGCAGGAAACGGCGGTCTGCTGGATAACGGCCTTGTGTGTTTCTGCCCACTGAAGCCCTCAGTGTGAAAAGCTGCCAGGTAATTTTCCTTCTTCCTCAGAAACCTGTCCATATGTCTAAAAATACCATCTACCCAGGGCAGCACCTCCAGAGACTACCAAATGGTCTTCCTCTGTCTGGTTAAATACGTTCTCATTATTTCTCCCACCTTCCTGCAAATTGCTGAGATGCCCAGCATTGCCAAGGGGAGAGAGGAACCCAGTGCAGCTAAACCATTTCTGCATTCATCCTGCAGAGACAGGAAGGCAGGAGGCAGACAGATTTAAGGGCAGGTAACTACAACGCAAGCTGACCGTTGCTAATAGACCATTGCTAATGGTGAGGTCCTGGAGAGCTCCAAGGATGGAAATGAGGGTCAGAAGCCACCCAGAGAATGGATCGTGAAAGACTTTTTATAGCATGACTGGGTAGTGTTACCCTGGTTTGTGTTGTAGGTGCCTAGGAGCCAGTTCTCTGTCTGTGTGGTTGTTTTTTTTTTTTAATTTCAGAATTTGTTTTTCTTTTACTTTTTTTACAATTTTGTTGAGTAAAATTTAAGTGCAGGAAACTGCGTAAGGTTTTCAGTGTGCAGTTTGATTAGTTTTGACAAATGGATATATCTTTGAGGTTATTACCATAATGCAAATAACAAACATGGCCATTATCCCCCCTAAATTTCCTCGTACCCTTTGGCAACCCCGCTCTTCCCTCCCCAGACCCTGGCAGGCACTGATCTGCTTTCTGTCATTATGTATTACTTTGAATCTCCTAGTATTTTCTGTAACTGAAACCATACAGTATGCTCTCTTGTCTAGCTTCCTTTATTTAGCATAACAGTTTTGAGGTTCATCCATATGGTTGCATGTCTCATTAGTTTATTTATTTATTTTTATTGTGGAGTTCTATTCCACTGAATGAGCAGATCGTAATTTGTTTATCCTCTTGCCTATTGGTAAATGTTTAGGTTGTATCTGGTTTGGGGCTGTTACAAATCATGCTGATGTGGACATTTGTGTACAAGTCTTGATGTGAACATGTGCTTTCGTTTCCTTCTGGCGAATATCTGGGAGTGGCATGGCTGCACTACGTGAGAGAAGTGTGTTTAACTTATGAAACTGCAAACTGGTTTCCCAAAGTGGCTGCACCATTTTCCCTTCCCTCCGGCAATGTGTGAGAGTTCCAGTTGCTCCACATCCTTGCCGTCATTCGGCATGGTCAGTCATTTTCATTTTAGCCAACCTAATGGGTGAACAGCCATGTCTCCCTGTGGTTACAATTTGCATTTCCCTATTAACTAATGACATTAAGTGTCTTTTTACATACTTATCATATATATATATATATTTCTTTTGTGAAGTATTTGTTCAAATCTTCTGCGCATTTTTTATTATTGAGTTGTAAGACACTGAAGGGATTTAAGCAAGAGACTGCCATAATCAAATTTATGTTTTAGAAAAAAAATCACTCAAGCAGGAAGTATTGAGAATGAATCACTCCAGGGCCAGGCTGCAGAAGAGAGGCCAGTGCAGGGTACTGGAATAGGTCCAGCAAGAGGTGAGAAGATAGTGACAGTGGGCTAAGAAGAGACATCTCTGAGATAGATCTAAGAGAGGCTGGTGACCATTTTTGCACATGAGAGCTAATCAGGGAAATTGGATGCAGTTGGAAATGAGGGTCTAGATTTCAAGGGGAAAACATAACTATGTAGCACTCACTGTGTGGCTGGCACAGTTCTGAGCATCTTCACAAATATTAACTCAGGGGTGATCCTCATAGCAATCCTAGTTGGATGGGCATTATTATTATATTTATACACTTCACAGATGAGAAAACCGAGGCACAGCTTGAATAGGTATTATGCCTGACCATGTAAACAAGTGGTGTGATTACATGTATAGAAGACAATATAGTTGAGAGGTTAAGTATATTTTTTTAAATATGGCTTAAAGGCTAGTAAAATGTGGTTTTAGTACCAGGCAGCTCGGACTTTAAATCTGCCGTATCCTGGCTGTGTGACCTTGGGCAAGTCTTCTATACTGTATATACATCTCCCTTATGTGTAAAGTGAGGGTGTCACTTTCTTTCAGATTTTTTTTAATTGAAGTACAGTCAGTTACACTGTGTCAATTTCTGGTGCACAGCCCAATGTCCCAGTCATGCATATACATACACATACTCATTTTCACATTCTTTTTCATTAAAGGTTATTACAAGATATCGAATATAGTTCCCTGTGCTTTACAGAAGAAATTGTTTTTTAATCTACTTTTATATATAGTGGTTAACATTTGCAAATATCAAACTCCCAAATTTATCCCTTCTCACTCCCTTTCCCCCAGTAACCATAAGATTGTTTCCTATGCCTGCGAGTCTGTTTCTGTTTTGTAGATGAGTTCATTAGTGTCTTTTTCTTTTTCTTTTTTTTAGATTCCACATATGAGTGATCTCATATGGTATTTTTCTTTCTCTTTCTGGCTTACTTCACTTAGAATGATGGTCTCTAGGTCCATCTATGTCACTGCGAATGGCATTATTTTCTTCTTTTTAATGGCTGGGTAGTGTTCCATTGTATAAATATACCATGACTTCTTTATGTAATCATCTGTTGATGGACATTTAGGTTGCTTCCATGTCCTGGCTATTGTATATAGTGCTGCTGTGAACATTGTTGTGAGCAGTGAAGGAGGACACTTGTTAGAAGTTCCTAGAACAAAATATGTGCCCAACACATGTTAGTGCTTGTCTTACTTTCACATGTTAGTTGTGGATGAAGCCACAGTTGGGCATGAGATTGTCCAGGGAAGGCCTCTAGAAAAGAACAAGGAAGGGGAAAGATGGAAACTGAAGAAACACCACCTTGGTTGGCACAGTGTGGGGAGTAAAAGAGAGGGAAGTGGGAGAACACATGTTCATAATACATCAGGACTCCGCAGAGGGACACACATTAACCTCCCACGTCCCTAATGAGGGCAAACGTGTGCAATCTGTCTTGCCTCATACATTAGATTCTGCATCAAGGCACACTTTCTATAAAATAAAGAACTTCTAGAATATGTTGTGACCAAAATTGAGGAGTGATACGTGTGAGGAATTCATTCATTTTTAAAAAATTGAACAACAAAAGCAGAACATACTAAATAAAAAATAATTCACATAGTACAGAAGGGTATGTACTAAAGAGGGAGCCTTCTCAGCACCACCGCTGCCTCCAGGTGGACCACACCAACATTGGTTTGGACCCTTCATACCACTTTACAGACACCATTACATACAGGAGTGCAACATCCTTCCAGGTCAATGTATACACATCATTTATATGTACATTATAATAAAATGATACACAAAGAACCACCACCTCATATTTTACAACAGTAGCGTAGTAGTCAAAACTATATTTTACCATGGTTTCTCATTCTCTTACTGATAACAGTAAGACTGATGATAATTTTTCCATAATAAATTCTGCTGCAGTTGACATTTCTGTACGAACGTGAGTGCAGTGAAACTGGTTGGTCTAGGGCCCAGGGTCTTTTACGTTTTGATGGACCTACAAAATTGCCATCCAAAAATGTTTTAGCAATTTGAAGCTCACCACTTCAATAAAATAATAGCTAATATCTATTGAACATTAACCAGATGCAAATACCTTGCTGGGGGCTTTATGAAGAGCATGTCAGTGAATCCTACTGTGTCATCCAATGACTATTACTTCTGCTTTATAGACAAGGAAATGAAGGTGCAGGGACGATGGGTAATTTGAATGAGGTAACATAACTGAGAAGACGGGGGATAGCAGTGTCTTCAATCAAAATCCTATCAATTTAATATTATCTGTTAAATTAAATTAAATGTTCCTGATTCTTTTACTTACCACTACTGGTTTTTATTCATAAGTCCCTCTTTCATAAATTCATTTTCATTGCTGGAGTGCATCTTTGAGACTTTTCTACCAGGAAGAATGTAAGGGTAGCAAAAATGTCTTAGGTCCTTGTATGTCTAAGTGAGTCTGTTTAATTTCTACTCTTCAGTGATGGTCTAGCTGGTTGTAGAACTCCACACTCATACTCTTTTCCCCCACGGTACATAACGTGGCTTCACGATCGAACATCCTGTTGCAGATGACATTGGAAGCCCAGCAGATTTTTCTTTTCCTTCTAGGGAACCTCTCTCTCTCTCTCTCTCTTTCTCCCACCCTCTCTCATGTTACGGGATTCCTTCTCTCTTGCTGAGGTTTGAAAATTTAGGGAAGAACTATTTAAAACTTTAAATTGACTCTATCTTCAATTTAGGGAGCCACATTGTTTGTTTCACGTCTTCGGTTTAATTTTCTCCTAACGGGATATGCTGTTAGGTGGCCACTGAGTCTCTTGGATCTACTTTCTTTTTTTTTTAATTAAAGTATAATTGATTTATGACATCAGGTTGGTTTCAGGTGTACACGTAGTGACTTGATGTTTTTATAGATTATACTCCACTTAAAGTCACCACAAGATAACGGCTGTATTTCCCTGTGCTGTAGCGAATACATTTTATATGTAGTAGTTTGTACCTCTCAGTCCCCTCCCCATCCTGCTTCTCACCTCCTCCCTCTCCCCAGTAGTAACAACCAGTCTGTTCTCTATACCTATGAGTTTATTTCTGTTTTGCTATATTCATTCGTTTTACATTTTTTTTAATTAATAGACTTTATTCCTTTAGAGCAGTTTCAGGTTCACAGCAGAATTGAGCAGAAAATACAGAGAGGTTCACACATAGCTCTCCCCACCCACACATACATACTCCTCCTACCCTCAACACCCCTCATCATGTGTGGTATTTGGTACAATCGATGAACCAACATGGACACATTATTATCAACCAAAGTCCATAGTTTACATTAGGGGTCACTCTTGATGTTGTACATTCTATGGGTTTTGACAAATGCATGATGACATGTAACCGCCACTATAGTATCATACAGAGTAATTTCATTGCCCTAAAAATCCCTTGTGCTCCATCTATTCATTCCTCCCTCCCTCCCTCTCCCCAAACCCCTGGAAACCATGATCTTTTTATTGTTTCTGTAGCTGTGGCTTTTCCAGAATGTCATTTGGTTGGAATCGTGCAGTTTGTAGCCTTTTCAGACTGGCTTCTTTCATTTTGTAATATGTCTTTTAAGTTTCTTCCATGTCTTTCATGACTTGATAGCTCATTTCTTCTTTTTTTTTTTTTACCGCACATATATTTTTTAATTTACATATATGTGCTATTTATTGCTTCTAAGAACGTTTAGAGCTTTTGTTTATTAAACTTACAGTTATCAAAGGAATAAAGCCCACCACAAAATAAGAATTAATTTAAAAAGATACATACACCCTGCTATTAACAGCAACATACCATACCAAGATATGGAAGCATCCTAAGTACATATCAATAGTTGAATAGATAATGAAGATGCAGTATATATATGGAGTGGAATACAACTCACCCATAAAAAAGGCTATTTTGCATTTGTGGCCCTTCACTCACTTTTTTTTTTCACTTCAAAAACCAGAATTTTATAACCAGCATAAACATTTCCATTGCATAAAACAATAAAATACCTAGAAATAAACTTAACCAAGGAGGTTACCTATCCTCTTAAAACTGAAATGACACAAAGAAATGGAAAGATTTGTTGTGCTCTTGAGTTGGAAGAATCAACACTATCAAAATGGCCACACTACCCAAAGCAACCCACAGATCCAGTGCAACCCTGATCAAAATACTCGTGACATTCCTCACAGAACTAGAACAAATAATTCCAAAGTTTATAAGGAACCACAAAAGACCCCAAACAGCCAAAGCAATCTTTTGTAGGTCTCTCTCTCTTTTTCTTTCTCTTCTTTCTTTTTGTTCTTTTCTTATGGTTTGATGACTAGAGAAGGTCCTTTAACATTTATTGTATAGCTGGTTTGGTGGTGCTGAAATCTTTTAGCCTTTGTTTATCTGTGAAGCTTTTGATTTCTCCATTAACTCTGAACGAGAGCCTTGCTGGATAGAGTATTCTTGGTTGTAAGTTTCCCCTTGCATCACTTTAAATATATCATGACACTCCCTTCTGGCCTGTAGAGTTTCTGCTGAAAAATCAGTTGATAACCTTATGGGAGTTCCCCTGTATGTTATTTGTTGCTTTTCTCTTGCTAATTTTAATATTTTCTCTTACCGTTGATTGTTGTCAATCTGATGACTATGCACCTTGGTGTGTTCCTCTTTTGGTTGATTCTGTGTGGTACTCTCTGTGCTTCCTGGACTTGGGTGACTATTTCCTTTCCCAAGTTGGGGAAGTTTTCAGTTATTATCTCTCCAAAAATTTTCTCAGGTCCTTTCTCTCTCTTTTCTCTCTGGGACCCCTGTAATGTGAATATTAGTGCGCTTCATGTTGTCCCAGAGTTCTCTTAAACTATCCTCATTTGTTCTCATTCTTTTTTCTTTTTTCTGTTCTGAAGTAGTTGTTTCCACTAATCTGTCTCCTAGCTCACCGATCCATTCTTCTGCCTCATTTAGTCTATTCTTGGTTCCTTCTAGTGTGTTATTCATTTCAGTGATTTTATTCTTCAGCTCTGTTTGGGTATTCTTTATATTTTCCAACTCTGCTAAAATCTTCACTCTGTGCATCTATACTCCTCAAGTTTTCTGAACATCTTTGCCGTCATTACTTTAAACTCTTTCTCAGATAAGTTGCCTATCTCCTCATCACTTGTTTCTTCTTTTGGGATTTTATCGTGTGCCTTGGCCTGGGAGATGTTCCTCTGCTGCTTCATATTGTCTGTCTTCTATCTGCATTTTTATGTAGGTTCATCACATTTCTCGATCTTGGAAAAGTGGCCCCCTGTGGGAGATGCCCTATGCATCCCAGCAGAACACTCCTCTCTTGTCACCCAAGGGCCAGGGTCCAGCTGGTCCCAGTGTAGAGTCTGGCCTGTGTTTGCGGGTTCCTTCCACAGGCTTTGGGACTGTTGTTTTCTCATTTCTGGTATATTCCCCTGGGGATAAGGCTGGACTAGAGGCTTATGCAGGTTTCCTGGCAGGAGGAGCCGGTGCCTGCCCACTGCTGGGTGAAGCTTGGTCCTGGACCTCTGGTGGGTAGGGCTGTGTCTAGAGGCATTTGCAGCTCAGGAAGTCTGCTGATGGGTGGGGCTGTGTTCCCACCCAGTATGTTGTTTGGCCTCAGGCTTCCCAGCCGTTAAGCCTACAGGTTATTGAGTGGAGCTAGGTCTTGGTGCTAATGATCCAATCAAGATGCCAGCCTCCAGGAAAGCTCATGTAGGAACACTCCCAGAATGTCTGCCACCACCTTTTATGTCCCCTGGGTGAGCTACAGCCATCCTTTGCCACCCCAGGAGACCTTCCAAAACCAGCAGGCAGATCTGGCCCAGGTTCCTATGAAATCACTACCTCTGCTCTTGGACCTCGCTCATGTGAGATTCTGTGTGTGCTTCCCAAGAGAATGAAATCCCTGTTTCCTGCAGTCCCATCGGGCTTCTGGAGTTAAGCTCCCCTCACATTCAAAACCAGATATCCTCGGGTCTCTTCCCCCCGTCCCAGAACGCCAGGCTGGGGAGCCTGATGTGGGGCTCAGAGCTCTCACTCCTGTGGGAAGGCCTCTGTGACTTAATTATCCTTCAGCTTGTGGGTCACCCACCTGGGAGGTATGGGCCCAATTATATTGCGAGCACACCCCTCCTACCACCCTGCCATGGTTCCCTCTTTATGTTTCCAGTTGAAGGAGGTATTTTTTGCTAGGTTCCAGTCTTTTTTTGCTGGTTGTTGAGCGGTCAGTTGTGGGTTTGCTGTAGTCACCAGGAGAGGCGAGCTCATGGTCCTATTACTCTGCCATCTTGACTGGAAAATGAGATGGGGCTTCTTTTTGGACAATTTAGAACGTTGACATTTGAAGTGATTCTCAGTAAGTGTGTACTAATTTCCATTTTGTCACTTGTTTCCTGGTTGTTCTGTAGTCCTCTGTTCCTTTTTGTTTCTTTCCTTGTGGTTTGATGATTTTTTCTTTTAGCTGTATGCTGTGTTTCTTTCTTCCTAGTTGTTATGTATCTATTACAGGTTTTGGATTTGTGGTTGCCATGGGGTTCATATATATTGACTGCAACTGTGTCTACCTGTTTTAAACTACAGTCACTTAAGTTCAAACACAATTCCAAAAGATCTATAGTTTTATTCCCCTCCCCCACATTTAGGGTTCTGATGTTATATTTTACATTATCATGTTTACCCCTTTCTATTTACTGTAGTTACGGTTGTGTTTATACTTCTCTGTCTTTTCATCTTTGTGCTGGCTTATTTAAGTACTAGCTTATTTGACCATCAACCTTTACTATATATTTGCCTTTACTAGTAGCATTTTTCCTTTTATATAGACACTCCTTTCTTCTAGTAGCCTTTTCTTTCCCTCTTAGAGAAAACTGTTTACATTTCTTTTAGGGTAGGCTTAGTAGCAATAACCTCTTTTACTTTTTGCTTGTCTAAGAAGTTCTTAATCTCTCCTGCTGTTCTAAATGAATAGTCTTGCTTGGCAGAGTATCCTAGATTGCAGGTTTTCCCCTTTCAGTGCTTAAATATACCATGCCGCTCCTTTCTGGCCTGCAAAGTTTCTGCAGAAAAAGCTAATAGCCTTATGGGGGTTCCCTTGTATATGACTCTTTATTTTACTCTTGCTAATTTTAGAATCTCTATCTTTAACTTTTGCTATTCTGGTTATGATATGTTTTGGTGTGGGTCTGTTTGGGTCCTTGTTTGAGACCCTCTGTACTTTCTGTATCTGGAGATCTCTTTCTTTCTTCAGGCTTGGAAAGTTTTCAAGGATACTCCTTGATGCTCAGTTACATATTAATAGTATCAAAACATAGTATTAAAACAGGATGAGCAGTGCAGCTCAAACGGTACAGAATAGATGGGATTTAAATGGCCATCCATCTGAAGCAGCAATGATCACCCATGACACTCAGTGGTGTCTTTCTATAAGAATGATTTTGTAACATCTCTTTTGATATCCTGAAATGAAATCCATAGATATAGTGTAACCTGCACAATGAAAAAGAAACCCCATTGTAATATAAGGGAGAAATAAAAGGAAAGCAGTTGAAAGTAAAATCATACACATTTTGATACGTAAATACACAAGCAGCAGTTCCCCAAAGACAACAGCACAAGCGCGGGGGTAGGTGCCCACAGCCCGGCACGGGCGTTCCCTGACATGCGGTGCTGGAGACGAGGCTGCACTAGCGGTATTGCCATTAGTGACATGATGTTCCAAAATAGTGAAAAACTCTTGGTAAAGTTCTGCAAAAATGAAGTACAATCTTCCTTTGATTTGCATGGTAACACATTCCTGGAAAAGTCGGTGTGTATTATAACCGAGCGCATTCCTGGAAAAGTCAGTGTATATTATAACCCAGCCAGAATACCACTCATGTTATTCTTTCCCGAGTTGCCTGAGCCAGTGTTTATTTTTATTTTTCTTCCCTTAGAAAAGCTTTTAAGGCAACAAGTTTTCCTGAGCTCAGTTTTAGTCCTAGCCCATAGATTCTGATAGTTACATTGTAATTTTCTGAATAATCTGAAATTTTATTTTTACTTCCTCCATGCTTAAAATACATTTAAAAATTTTTTTGTTTGTTTTTCTAGGAGTTCTTTTTTTGGGTGTCTGTTTGTTTTTCACTTCCGTTCTATTGGACTGTGGTTATTAGATGTAATTTGAAGTATTTAAATGTTTTGGAATTTAATGAGTCTTTCCCTGTGGTCTGCTTCAGGATGGGTTTTGTAGTCAACGTGGATCTGGAGTAGAAAGTGTCATTTCAGTTTGTGGGAGGAAACATTCTTTCCGTGGCTATGAGATCAGCCTGAATTGTGATAGTTGGACCTTCTACAACCATTTTTCTCCAAGGTCTAAGAGGAGTATCTGAAAGATTATTAAGTAATGTGGTTTTATTGATTCCACTTCTCAAGGTTTTACACTTTGTCTTCTTCGCTGCTCTTCCTTTTGTGGCTTACACCACTGACTACCAAAGAGTGACTTTTGACACAACTAATAAACACTGAGCTCAGTTTTGATATTATTACCATGACTTCTGCTTTCTTTCTGTTTGCATCTGCTGGCATATTGTTGACAGTTCTCTTACTTTAAATCTTTCTCTTCTCGAAGCACATGGTTGGTGTCCATTTTTGATGTAGTTGAAAAGGTGTCTCTTAATCCATGACTTTATGCCACTTAAATCGGTAATAAGCTCCATTTGGATTTGTTTCTGTCATCTCATTTAATGGAGTCTCTTTTTGACTCCTCTTTGTATTTACTTTTAATCCCATGGGTGGCTGCCTTCAAGTGCTTAAAGCATAGTAATTTAAGTAATATTGAAGTACACTTGTGTTTCTGCCTTCTGTCAACACCCTCAGTTGTTCTGGTACCTTCTAGATTCCCAACAGCAGTATGTTTTCCTAAGTTATTGCATCATGCTACATAGCTCTTCATTACCATTTATAGCAATTATATTATTTTGTAACCATTGTTATTTAAATATGGTTAGATCTTCTCTATGTTTAAGTGGAGCCAATGACTGCAAACAGGTCGCCCTGCTACTAATTAGCAGAGTGTCTGGCGTAGAGTAGGGGCTCACCAAGTGGAAAATTTAGGTATTATTTTCATCCAGGTCAAATTCAACAACTAAACAGGTATTACTATGTTCAAAATGGTAGACTCAGAACCATGATAAATTAGTAAATCCCAAAACATAGGAACAATTTTCTCCAAACTTAAATTTTACCATAATTTTTAAAAAATTTATTTTTTAAGCTTTTTGTTGGAGGCAGGAGGTAATCAGGTTTATCTATATCTATCTCTATATCTAAATATATATTTTTTTAATGGAGACACTGGGGATTGAACCCAGCACCTCATGCATGCTAAGCATGCACTCTACCACTGAGCTATACCCTCCCCCCTTAAATTTTATCCATATTATGGAGGAAAGAAAAGTGGAATCCAAGAAAAATCAAATTTAAATGGAGTCTTTTGCTTTACCCTGTAGGCTTCAGAATGTTTTAAAGTTCAGTGTATCAATGCAGGACATGTTAACAGCTGAACAAAAAGACAAACTTTGGTAAATGAATGTAGGCAGTGGGGGTGGCCTGAGCTGGTGTGGATACTGCTTTCCATTAGGAATGCTTTCAGCAGCAAGTAAACAAGAGCCTAACAGTGACTTGACTTTTTTTTAACAGAACTTTCCTCCTGGTTTTACCGAGATATAATTAACATGATATTGTGTAAGTTTAAGGTGCACAATGTGACGACTTGATACCTGTGTAGGTGATGAAATGATGACCACAATGTTAGTTAACACCTTGATCACCTCGCTTAATTACCGTTGTGTGTGTGTTAGCATTGAAGATCTGCTCTTTTAGCAACTTGCAGGTATATAGTACAGTATTGTTAACTGTAGACACCGTGCTGTATGTTAACCCCCCAGAACTTGTTCATCTCTTAACTGGAAGTTTGTACCCTTTGCCAACATCTCCTCATTTTCCCCCAGCCCCTGGTAGCTTCCATTCTACATTCTATTTCTGTGAGTTCAGCTTTTTTAGATTCCACGTGTAAGTGAGACCATACAGTTATTTGTCTTTCTCTGACTTATTTCACTTAGCATAATGCCCTCAAGGTGTATCCATGTTGTCAGAATTTTCTTATTTTTAATGCTTGCATAATGTTTCTCTGTGTGTGTGTGTGTGTGTGTGTGTGTGTGTGTGTGTGTGTGTGTGTGTGTTTATGTCCCATTCTTCATCCATTCATCTGTTGGTGGGCACTTGTTTCCTGGTCTTATCTATTGTCAATAATGCCACAGTGAATGTGGGAGGGCAGATCTCTCTTCAAAATAGTGATTTCATTCTTTTTTTCAGATATATACTCACAAGTGGAATTGCTGGATCATAAGGAATTCTATTTTAATTTTTTGAGGAATCACCGTACTGTTTTCCATAGTGGCTGCAGCAGTTTACATTCCCACCAACAGAGCATAAGAAGAACACTGTTTATTCAGTAATCAAGGAAGGAGGTCCCAGGATTTTTTTCCAGCAGTTCAGTGATATTATAGATTTAGGATCTTTTCCTTTTTCTCCTCATTCATCTGTTGATTGGCCTTTATCATCTGTTGGTTTAGGGTTAGGATTATGGCTGTCATCTTGGCAAGCACAACATCATGGAAGCATCTCAAACAGGAAGGGTAGGAGTGGGAGCATAAAAGATTTTCATCTCATGCAGTGGTTTCTTTGAATCAGGAAAACAACACTTACTCATAGCTCCTCTGACAGACTACCTCGAACTGGGTGGCATGACCAATTCAGATCAATCTTTGCAGAGAGGAGATTGTCATGATTGACTTTAGACCAATCATGATTCATCACTAAGGACTGGGACTCAAACAAACTAAACAGAAAAATTGGCAATTATGCTATCTTAGTTTTTGTATGCCTTTGACAATAGCCACAGTTCACAGATTAACCCATTCTGCAGGGATAGATAAATCAAGTTCTATCTGACTAAAACCACAATGTTCTGAGAAATCTGTAAACTGCCTGTGCATAAGGATGAGCAATCACTCCCCTAAATGCCACATTTCATCTGTTTCCAGATTTGGCTCAGGTTATAGCAGCATGAGGAAGCACAATGCAGGGGAAAGAGCATGGAGCTGGAGGAAGCCAGACACTGATTCCACCGTGATTCCTTACTCATCACCCATTACTGCAAGGTGTGTAAGCCCCGCCCCTTAGTGTTCTCATCTGTGAAATATGCAGAGCCTCCTTCCACATAAGGTAGTTATGAGGATTAAATGAGATCGTGGGCAAAACATATGGGCGATTGATGATTAATAAAGACAGTGTGGTCTGTAGGGAGCAGGCCCGTGTAGGTGGATGTGTGGGAGACAGCAGCTACAAAAGTAAATGTTCCCTGCCCTGCAGAAGCTTAAGTGTGGGTGAGCAAGCATTTGGAAACGAAGTGTGGGAGCAGAAGAAAGGGTGTGAATGCAACAGTTAAGGGACATTTCTCTCAGTAGGTATCAATTAGATTGCAAACCAGTGGCGCAGAAATTGGCTCACTTTCCTCTTGAGAAGTACCTAATAATTATTCATGTATCATTTGGAAGTCATGGGATTTTTTTTTTTTACTTCTTGAATTATCCTTTTTTTCTGTGTGTGTGTGTGATACTTTTATTGAAGTATAGTCAGTTTACAATGTTGTGTCAATTTCTGATGTACAGCTCAATGTTTCAGTCATACATGAACATACATATATTTGTTTTCATATTCTTTTTCATCATAACTTACTACAAGATATTGAATATAGTTCCCTGTGCTATGCAGTGTAAACTTGTTGTTTATCTATTATATATATATAATATTATATATATATATATTAGTATCTGCAAATCTCAAACTCCCAATTTATCCCTTCCCACCCTCTTCCCCCACTTCAGGTAAGCTTAAGTTTGTTTTCTATGTCTGTGAGTCTGTTTCTGTTTTGTAAATAAGTTCGTTTGTCTTTGTTTTTTAAAGATTCCAATATAAGTGGTATCATGTGGTATTTTTCTTTCTTTTTCTGGCTTACTTCACTTAGAATGACAATCTCCAGGTCCAACCATGTTGCTGCAAATGGCATTATTTTGTTATTTTTTATGGCTGAGTAGTATTCCATTGTATAAATACATCACAACTTCTTTATCTAGTCATCTGTTGATGGACATTTAGGCTGATTCCAATATCTTGGCTATTGCAAATAGTGCTGCCCTGAACATTGGGGTGCATGTATCTTTTTGAATCAAGGTTCCCTCTGGATATGTGCCCATAAGTGGGATTGCTGGATCACATGGTATGCCTATTTTAATTTTTTGAGGAATCACCGTACTGTTTTCCATTGTGGCTGCAGCAAACTACATTCCCACCAGCAGTGTAGGAAGGTTCCCTTTTCTCCACACCCTCTCCAGCATTTGCAATTTGAATGATGGCCATTCTGACTGGTGTGATCATTGTAGTTTTGGTTTGCATTTCTTTGATAATTAGTGATATTGAGCATTTTTTCATGTGCCTTTTGGCCATTTGTATGTCTTAATTGGAGAATTGCCTGTTTAGGTCTTCTGCCCATTTTTGGATTGGGTTGCTTGTTTTTTTCTTATTAAGTTGTATGAGCTGTTCATATATTCTGGAAATTAAGCCCTTGTCAGTCCATTTTTTACAAATATTTTCTCCCATTCTGTAGGTTGTCTTTCTGTTTTGCTTATGGTTTCCTTTGCTGTGCAGAAACACATAAGTTTAATTAGGTCCCATTTGTTTACTTTTGCTTTTATTTCTATTGCCTGGGTAGACTGCCCTAGGAGAACATTGCTATCAATTTCTCCCTTTATGTCTGTTAGTATTTGCTTTATATATTTAGGTGCTCCTATTTTGGGTGCATATATGTTAAAGAGTGTAATATCCTCATCTTGTATAGCTCCTTTGATCATTACATAGTGTCCTTCTTTATCTTTATGGCCTTTGTTTTAAAGTCTGTTTTGTCTGATATGACTATTGCAACTCCTGCTTTCTTGTCATTTCCATTTGCATGAAATATCTTTTTCTATCCTCTCACTTTCAGTCTACATGTGTCCCTAACCCTAAGCTGGGTCCCTTGTAGGCAGCATATTGTAGGCTTTTGTTTTATTATCCAATCTGCCACTCTGTGTCTTTTGATTGGAGCATTTGGTCCATTGACATTTATAGTAATTATTGATAGATCTGTGTTTATTGCCATTTTGAACTTTGTTTTTCTAGTTGATTTGGTATTTCTTCTTTGTTCCTTTCTTTTCCTTTTTGTTTTTCTTTTTGTGGTTTGATAATTTTCTTTTGTATTATCTTGGTTTCTTTTTGGTTTTTGTGACCAAAAACTTTTTGGTTTTTGATTTGTGGTTACCCTGTTTTTCAAGCATGTTAACTCCTTACTATATCTGTTTGCTTTAAACCAGTAGTCATGTAGGCTCAAACACATCCTGCGAAGAATGAGGGGGAAAAAAAGAAGGAAGAAAAAAGAGAGAGAGAGAAATCTCTATTTTTTTTGCTCCCCTCTTCCACATTTTATGATTCTGATGCCCTTTTCCTTTTCCTTTTTTTTTTTTCTTTTTAACAGCTTCATGTTTATTCTCTTGTAACTCATTGTAGTTACCACATTTCCAATTATGGTTTTCTCATTTCTATAGCTTTCTGCTTCTTTTCTATTTAGAGTAGGCCTTTCAATATTTCTTTTAGGATAGGTTTAGTATTGCTGAATTCTTTTAGTTTTTACTTGTCTGTGAAATTCTTTATCTCTTCTTCTGCTCTAAAGGATAGTCTTGCTGGATAGAGTATCCTAGGTTGCAGCTTTTTCTTTCAGGACTTCAAATGCATTTTGCCACTCCCTTCTGGGCAGCAGTGTCTGTGTAGAGAAATCAGCTAAAAGCCTTATGGGGATTCCCTTGTAACTAACTCTTTGTTTTTCTCTTGCTACCTTTAGAACCACTTGTTTAACTTTGGCCAACTTAATTGTAATATGTCTTAGTGCAGGTCTGTTTGGGTTCTTGTTTGGGACCCTCTGTGCTTCCTGTACTTGGATATCTGTTTTGTTCTTTAGGTTTGGAAAGTTTTCAGTTATGATTTCTTCAAATACCTTTTCAATCCCCTTTGCTCTTTCTTCTCCTTCTGGGACCCCTATTATGTGTAAGTTGGCACACTTTATTTATATTATCCCATAGGTCCTTTATGTTGCTTTCATTGGTTTTTACTTGCTCTTCTGTCTGCTGTTCTGATTGGGCATCCTCTAAGCCACTTATTCTTTCCTCTGCATTATCTAGTCTGCTTTTGACTGCCTTTAGCTTGGCTCTTATCTCAGCCACTGAGTTTTGTTTTTAATTGGCTCCTCTTTATAGTTTCAGTTTCTTTTTCAAAGTATTCTCTGTCTCTATTCATAGTCTCTTTTATTTCCTTCAGTGCTTTTATCACCCCCTTTTTGAAGTCATGATCTAGTAGACTGTCAGGATCTATCCCATTGTTCATTCTTTCAGGGGACTTCTCGTTCTTTTAATTGGGAGTGATTCCTCTGATTCTTCATTTTGCTTATATTTTCCTGGCTCTGTGGATTTAGGAGTATCAGTTATCTACTGTGGTCTTGAAGGGCTGTTTTATTTTCTTTTTGTTTAAAGTGGGAGCATTCCCGTGTAGACTGTGTGCGTCTGTTTTGTTGCGAGGGTTATTTTTAGTATGGATGGTTGCCACCTCTTTCTTCCGTGTGTTGGCTGTTATCCCTTTGATTAGGGGTGTGGTTGGAGTTGTGGTGATCAAAGCCTGCCCTGATTGTTCTTGTTGAGCAGGACCTCATTTTTTGTTTTGTGGTTGTCACAGCTTGACAGGGGTCAGGTCTGCTCCTCTGTTGCTGGAGTAGAGGCTTCTAGATCACTTTCTAAGCTGTGTGTGGTCAGCAGGGTTGGAGCGCTTCAGCTGGGAAGACAAGTCGCTGAGTGTCCCTCCACAGATGTCTGAGGGGAAGTGCCCTCTGTGGTGTTGTCTGTAACTTGTGTGAACTTACAAGGTACTGTTTGTTGATGTTGCCTTTGTCCCTGCCTTAGCTGCAGGGATGTTGGCCACCTGCCCTGTTGTCCTCCAGGTTCTGAGCCCCAGGAATCACCAGTGCAGACCTGCCAGTGTAGGCCCTAGGACCCACCGGAGCGAGCGTGCCGTTACACGCCTGAATCTGTGGTGCACCTCAGGGGCAGGGCAGACCCCAGCCCCACCTCCACGTATATGGTCTAGTACACAGGCCTGTTGTAAATACCTGTGCTGGCCCCCACCTTGCACCAGAACTCTCCTCACTGCCTGCTCATCCCAGAGATATGGGTCCACAAAGGGTCCAGAGAGCCACCCTCTCTGCCTGGGGCTGTAAATAAATCAGTCCTGCCTGTGAAGTTGCAGGACTGCTGGGTGTGGATTCAGCTTTCAGCCCCACTCCACACTGCAGTGATGGCTAAGACCAAGCCCCACATCCCTTCCCTTGAGAACACAACAATGGAGCCAAGTGGGCAAAGTGGCTATGGTGCTGCTGTGTTGCGCACCCCCTCCCCACACCAGCAGTGGTGCTTTTTTATGGGGGTCCCAGGCTGCTCTGTTCTGCACACACCCCCAGCCAGATCTCACACCACCCTTCAGTCCTGAGGCTGCCTCTGTGCAGTGGGTTCCAGCCCTCTCCCCAGGCTTGTCCCTGATCTCCAGCAGCCAGTCCCGGCTTTTCCCTGAGGGCTCGTGTCTAGGGCTGGGGATCATAGGGATCCTCTGTGCCAGTTTCTGTTCATTCTGTCTGCCAAGTGGCTGCAGTTTCTCCTCGGACCCTTGGAAGCTCCACTTCCATCCCTGCTGACCTCGTGGCTGGAGAGGGGGCGTCCCAGCGTGAGGGTGCCTTTCTTCTTGTGCCACTCACTCCCTGCAGGACCAGTCCTGCACTGATTTTTTCTTTTTTCTCTTACTGGATTTTGGGAGAATCCTCCTGTATTTCAAAGAGAGAGACACTCTGCCAGGGTTTTTTAGTCTGACACTAATGGAAAGTTTTATTTGCATCATTCAGTAGGTGTTCTGTGTGATTCAGTGGGTCTGTACATGTAATTCTTGGTGTATTTGTGGGAGAGGGCGAGCTGTGAGTCTCCCTACTCCCATCTTGGCACCTCCCTTGGAATTTTTTCTTAAATAAGAAAGCTGGTAATAGAAGTTGTTAGGAAGCTCCCAGTGAATTTACTAATAGAAGTGTTTGTGTGGGATAATTAAGAATATTCATATAGCTGCCTTTAAACTGTGTGATGTGAGAATGATCAAGATAAAACAGAAGCTCATGATTACAGATGGCTTCTATCCCAGGTTTTGTTCCAAGCACTTTACATGGATCAGTTCTTTCATTTCATGCCCACAACAATCCTAAGAGGTAAGCACTTTTACCATCTCCATGTTTCTGATGAGAAAGTGAGTGACCAGGGAGATTACTGATTTTCTCAAGGTTGTAAAGCTAGTCATGGGCAAAGCCAGAATCTGAACTTGAGAATTCAGGCTCCAGCTCTCATGCTCCGAACTGCTACATCCTAGTCTCTTGGTGGAAGCAAAGGTGGGGCTAGTAAGCTCAACCACTGAAGCAAGGCCAGTGCTCATTATCTCGTCTGAATCAGCAGCTGGCGGTGTGTCCTCATGTGTACAAATGAAAAAATAAAGCCTTGCCTAACGAGAGTGGGGGAGGGGCGTTCCCACCGTGGACGGGCTGGATCAACCCTCCTACTCTTCTCCAGAATTGTGAAATGGCTGTCCTATGTGGGAAGGAGCAAGGCTAGTGAGTTCCATCTCTCCAACAACCTTGAGGAAACCAGTGAATGTCTGAAATAAATATGAAATTTTAATTTTAGATATGGTGAGTTCAAATAAGTCATTGGAAGAAAAAAAAATCACTCAGTATCAGTAAAAAACAGAATTTGCTCTCCCATGGGAAACAGTGTAGTTGATACCAAACATACATACATAATTTGAAGATAGTTTATTAAGATCAAGGGTTTTCCATTACATTTATTTATAAACTCTTACTAGTCAGAAAGAAAATAAATAATAAAAATCTGTATCATCAGGAAACTTAACAACATAGCTTTGTTTTACATATTTGTCAATTTTAAATTATTACAATTTAGATACATTCAATCGTAACATAATACCAGAACATCAGCCTTAAAGGTATCAGTGATATCTATACTGGTAAGTGAAACAATGGTAAAAAATTATATTTCAATTTCACTCTTCTTTAAAAAAACAGCTTCTGATTTGTTAACAATGGGAATATAGAATTATTTTCTTGATCTTAGATTTTAAATATATGGACTTAAAAAAATAAATGTTACTATTCTCTCAAATAGTGGCTGACATTGTCTTGGGAGCAGGCTGCCTGCAGAACTAGTCCCTCCTTGCTAGAGAGGGGGCGGGGGGCTGCAGGTGCAGAGTCAAGGGCCCTTTGCTACACTTACTAACAAGCCCTTGGAGTTGGCCCTGTATTAGTCAATTTTAACTGAGTCTCTTTCTAAGAATGAAGGTGGCCATGTAAATGTCACTTGCAAGACCATGTATGTCTATCATCTGATAAAAGATTTCTCAGCTTGCTGAAGTGCCCCTTTTCTTTTCATTATTTTAAAAAATACTGTTCAGCTCTAGTGTAAAAAGGGAGAAAGGTTGGACAATTATATTTGTATTAACACCTCCATCACCACCACCAAAAAGGACTCTGTTTCCACCACGTTACAGTATCTCTCTAAACTCCACAGTAAAGAACTGAGGTAATTATCTGCAAATGAAAAAGACGAAGAACCAACCAAAAAAAACCCCACCATGTATTAGTTCAGAACAGAGAATCTGGACTGCCTAAATCCTAATTCATTTCCTATGACTCTTTATAGGAAGCCTTGATTGATCGGAAATCAGTGTTCAAAGAGAATATTCTAATCAAACCATCTCAGTAAGAGAGTCTTGTATTTTCTTAGGCCAGCCACACAACTTTAAAGTCTGGCATCAGTTTCAGATTTGGCAACCCCTCCAACCCCTTTTTAAACTAAACTGCTTGCTATTTAAGAACATAGTCCAAATAGCAAGTTCTAAGTTAAGTAACATTGTCAGGTTATCTGTTTAGCTCTGAGTGTGTACCAAGGCCATTGCAGTAACTTCTGTCTGTTTCTGAGGTGAAATTTGATGTGCCTGAAGGAAACCCACTGAATCATGCTACCCAGTGTGCAGGGCACAAATAACACATTTGTGACTCCATGTACGAATAAAGGTCAAGTATTTACATGGAATGTTGACCATGACTTATAAAACTACTATTTTAAATTATGACATCTTTACATACAATTTACTTTATGAATAGCTCCATTTGGGAATTAAAAAAATATGGCTTTCAAATGTTTCATAAATATATAAAATTTCACTACATACTATTTTTCTTTAAACATGACATCTAAACTCTCTTTACAATCAACAAAAAATAATTTCTTTTCTGTTTGAAAGTCATACACGCAATGACTTTTGACTGGCAGGGTCTTACTGCATACAAGAGTGGGAGGACATGTTCTCTGATACAACTTATGGAAAGTTCTCGTATTTTGAGCCATATAATTCACCTGCTGAAGATCACTAGTATCAAAAATGAGATCCCATCTAAAGATCACAGTCTTAAACTTCTTTGAAAATGGCAAGATTAGTATGGTATCAAGCCCGTGTTAAGAAATAGTTTAATGACAAAGAAGTTACCAGTACATGAAAAGTTTCCTAAAACACATCGTGTAATGCAATTTAAATATATGGTGATCAGTTGCACATACTTGAAAAATGAGCACATTTCCTTTAACTGTATCAGTAGCATGAAAAACCTACTTTTAGACTAGGAACTGTTCTTACCATTTATGGGGAAAATCCAAAGCCAGATGCCTGGCTCCAGAATTTCTGGTGACTCCAGAATTGTCTGAGGACTTACAAATAAAACTGTCCTTTATAATCATGACTTGCTCCAACATATTACTAAGATTAATGCCATAAGGAAAGGTTTTTAGTTACATATGTAGTAATTCTTGAGGTTTTTAGTTATATATGTAGTAATTTTTAAAAGTCTATCTTCCCTTATAAAATATCTGTTGAGTTACTGATACGCACTCAAAAGATCTTCTTAAACTGTGACACAAAGACCATTCACTAAGGCAAATTCTCAGTATAAAGATTCTTAAATGCACACACTGTGAATATACTGTATCTACATAAGAAAAATGTCCTTTTAGAATTGTTAAGAGGACTGCGCGTTGCTGCCAGCCCAGGTGAATCTATGGTGAGCCACCCAAAGACAACAAAGCTGTCTTGTCTGGAGCTGGTCAAGGCTGCTAAGTTAATACCTTCAACAGCTAACATGCAATCTCAATGGCAGGGGACCACGTCTGAGACCAACCGAAACACTGAACACCCACCTACATCCTCAAGCTCTGTCTCTCTAAAAAGTTCAACCTCATCTTGGAGATATATGTTAAAGACATCCAGAAAGTTCAAAGTTTTGCTCAGAATACAGTACTGTGCCAATTTTGATTTTGGATCTTATACTCAAACACTGTGTTTGAAATAAGATTGTAAAAAGACACAAATAAAACCAACATTCAATTTTAACGAAGATTGCACATCTATAACAGTGATACAGTTTTTAAAAAACCCCAACACCAAAATGGTAACTGAGTTAATCATGCACTCTACAAAAAAGATGATGGAAATCTCCCTTAGTTATGAATGTAACCAGC
Source organism: Camelus ferus (assembly GCF_009834535.1). Lineage (NCBI taxonomy): Eukaryota > Metazoa > Chordata > Mammalia > Artiodactyla > Camelidae > Camelus > Camelus ferus. The sequence goes on from NC_045730.1 coordinate 23,784,558, forward strand.
TCACTGGGACCCAATGGGTGTCTGTCTCTAATTTGTCGAAAGTTGTTTTTAGCTCATTGAATGCCACAGTGAGATCATCATTTACTATAATTTTGTCAAAAAGATGACCATATTGACTTTCCATTATCTGTGCAGATTTAATCATTTCTTGGAAGTCTTCTTCCTACAAAAGAAGTTTTTTAAAAAAACTGGTTAACCAGGCAGTTTCATCACTTCACATCAGTGCAAACACTGCATAACTGCTTTACCTAAGGCTGTCCTGTGTTCACTATTTCACCTCAGCCATGAAAGAAAATTATCCCCTTAAACTGTAAGTTCTTCAGAAGCCACAATGTCTAACAGTGTCTCTCTGATTTGCTTGTAACCAAACTGCTCTGACCAGAGTCAAAACTCCGCCTCCACCTGAATGTCAGGATAATTAGTCACCACGTTATCATTGTAGGGATACTGCAGTATTAAAGCAGCTGTGGGAGGCGGCTGTTTACCCTGATGCTCTTGACTGTGCTGTCCATGAGAGGAACGTGTAACGTGAACTACTGTTCCAGACACGTTTATAAAAGGACACTCATACCGTGTCCTTCTGTGTCTCAGTAGAAGTGGGTCAGGGACCCGTCGTACTCACATTTTGAAACCAGGAAGAATTTCAGTTGATTATAATAACAAGACTATGCCAACTGTATCCATAACTATAAATGAGCTAAATCTTATGGCTATGCTATCTTGTATCATCTTCGCTGAGAAGCCTTTAAATGGTATACTGCTACAATAAATAGCACAGTAACTGCAACACCCTGGAGTCATTTCAGAGTCCACATTTCAATGTCACAGATTTTCACAACAGAAATTTTCATTTTAGTGTTAATCAAGGGCCCTGAGTAATTAACATTATATAATGGTACCTACTCAGATTGGTTGTATATTGTCACTACTTTAGAAAAAAGATACTAATCAAATACTGGGAGTCAAAAACATAATCTGTACTTGGTAAGCACAATTAATAGTTGACAAATTAATACAGCTAATGTTAAAGATGAGTTAACTAAGATAGGGTGGGGAGAAAAAACTCGACATTAAATTTCTTTGCTTTTTATTTTTGATCCTAAAGTAGAATACATTATTTTAAGGTTCAAAACAAAACAAAACAAAAAATGAAAGGCCTTGCCAGAAATCATTTTAGTCTAACACATCACAGTTTTACACTATTAACACACACCATTAACACACCATGGTGGCCATTTCTAATAACACTCAAAGGAAGTGCAATATTATTTATTATTGAATAATATGTGTCTACTTGTGCTATACCCAAAATGAGGCTCTTTCTTTTCCTATGCTAAATATGTCGATACAAAGATACAAAAAGGCAAATTATTAAAATTTTCATCTAGGCTATTAATGAGTAATAGTAACTTATTTTGGTATTTTTTCTTTTAAAAATAAAAATAAGGCTAGTTAAAAACTAAGCAGTCTAACTTTCTATATGTGCCTATAAAAATTTCCTAAGTATGCATGATAGCATACAAAATAGTTTTGGGTCAACATAATATGAGGGTCCATTCCCAGAAGCACAAAAAGCAGTCACTCAAAATACATGTACCTAAATACCATGCTGCCTTGCATGGGTGTTTGGATCAGAGCCTCCTCTATAACAGACTGTATTTATTATAGCCTCCCACAATGCATCATCTAGTAGACCCTAACAGTCTTCCTGAGGTCGTCACTACTGCATGCAGGATTTCAAGTTCTGCTGACGTGTCTTCAGTAAAGCATTGTCGTACTTACTGTAAAGGGCTTTGCAGCACCCTGGTCATCTCTGCTTGAAATAATCTTTGCATTTTTTCTTGTCTCCCTCAAACGCTCTATTGATGGAGGCTTTATAAATATCACATAGGGCTTAAATTCTAGTGTCCTTAAATGCTTCACTGTCTGCAAGGAAGAAAACAAGTTTTCTTATATTTCTTCATAACATCAGCAGCGAGTTTAACAGTGAAATTGAAGTTTCTTTCTAAGGAGAAAATTCCTTAAAATTATTTTCTACTGAAGGTCAGTACGTCTTTCAGTATATTGTTAACTCAATCAGTTGTTGACAGTTAACACACTGATCGCCATGTCACCCAAACCTAGTGACAGTGGTGTTTCCTCGGGGGCACCCGACCCACGGCAGGTATCGACGTGTGAAATGAAGTAAGCCTCTGAAAAGATGGAGACTATAACCTGTCTTTAAAAATGCTTTGAAATATGTCCTAATTAGTACTGAACAGAAACATTTAAAAATGCCAAGAAACTGGTTTCTAGATCTAATACCCAAAAAGATGCTATGAGTTAACTAACTATATTTACATGAAAGTCTTCCAACCATTCCATTTAAGCCTCTTCCTGATCTCAGGCTGAGCTCTCCCTTCCCTTTCATTCTGCCCTTCAGAGGGCTTTTCAGGAAGCTGGTCAATATTCCCCCCGGGTAACGAGGAAAATGCTGTGGGTTGGATTTCTGCTGGAGGGTATGCAGTGGGACAGGGAACTGAATGGCTTCATCCCCTGGCACTCGGTCCACAGTGTTCATGAGTTCCCAGGGTGCCAGGCAAGCTCTACCTGACAGCCGCTATAATGGTCACACGCGGACCATTCCTGAGTGATGCCCGTGGCTCTTCGTGGTGGGGGAGTTACACTTCTAGGGTACTTAGAGAACCAAAATCAATGAAAGCTGGCTGAGAACCAAAATCTCCATGGTCAAAAACTATAAACACTTATAATAATATGTAAGAATACATTATATACATAATGTATTCAAAAAATACAAAATGGAAGAAATATCTAAGAGTCATTATACTTGGCAAACACTAAGTATAAATGTGAGTTACAAACACAGATCTGGAGGCTTCCCCAACTCCTCGTTTCTAATAATAACGTGGGCCTCCCCCTCTCCCGACCCAGCAGACTCCTCGAATTATATTTAAATGCTTTGTCACCTTAGGAAAGCTGCCTCTAAGCCAAAAGTGAGTAGATTTCAGATTTACCCCATATTGAAATGCTCAAATGTGGTAGATTACACGGGCCGGAAGGGTGTTGAATGGTTCAGTGTTCACTTACATGAGGCTGAACGTCCAACAAACAAACTTTGTTCTTAGCTAGGACCGACCGAACGGAGTCTATACTCGTACCGTAGTAGTTGTTTTTATATTCACCGTATTCAATAAACCTGCAGAAAATTAGAATCATTCGTGAATTTTATGCATATATGGCAAGACATGATTCATATACATATAAAAGATGTTTTTCTGAACACGTAATTCTTAAACTGTTTTCAATAAAATAAATAGGTCCAAGCACTCCAGAATGTCAATTTCTGAAAAAAATCTAGTACTTTACATTTTCAAATCAGTGACACTGGCTTGTATTACGCGTAAGCAGAAAAAAGCACCTTAGCCCAGCAGCGCTCTAATGTTTTCCATCACCTCTTTTTCAGAACTAATGCAGCGCAATAAAACAGTGAATAAGCCAAACAACAGAAACTACTGAAATTTCACCGCACACAAAAAAATAACCGAGCTCAGCCTCAGAACTAGAGGAGGAGCTGGTTGGTGGCTAATGGAACCAGGGCAGCTGGCTACATGCTATAAAAACACAACCACTGTGCCAAATGCAAAAAAAAAAAAAAAAAAAAAAAAAGAAAAAAGCATTTTGATGTTTCAATAAAATCCCACACTCCTGTATTAAAACACCCACTGCTCCCTGATACCACAAAATATTCATCCTTAAGCAAATGGAAAAACCTGGAGGTAGGAGCCTTAGAGTTAGCTGGAGGATATGGTACAAACAAGATGACTAACATTACTTCAGTTATTTTTTGAAGAGCCAATGAGAGAGAAAGAGGTGTATGGAAAAGACTGGAATGAGGGACCTATTACACAGTTGTTAGTTTTTAACATAAAGTTCTGTCCAAGTTGTATGTTAAGATTGAACTAGTGGGGTGGAAAGGGGTCACAGTAATATGCAACCTTCCCTCATTCTTCAAAATAATCACTCCACATTTAACAGAAATGCAACAACTCTAGGTGATTAAAACATTACAGGCAAAGACTGGTAATAACCACCAACTGAATTCTCTTTATCAGTTTCAAATATTCTCATAAAAATGAAAATATATTTCAAATGGAAGGGGACCCTCAGTTGTCTACAAATGGATATATTGGCACATGCTTAAACAGTCCCACAAAAATTCTAAAAAAACCCCCAAAAAACCCCACATACTTGTTATTTTGTACATCGGTCTCAAACAGATGCTTGGAAATGAAAATATATTCAACACCATCACTCTCCTGGCTTCTTCTTGGTCTGGTGGTATCTGTGATTTAATTAAAAAGAGTTCAGAGAAGTCTGCATTTTAAGGAAAATACTAAAAAGGAATTATGTATTTGATGAAAGGACTTTTCTTAAACAAGACTTTAAAACTTATAAAAAAGCAAATTAGCTAATGAAATACAGGAATGTCATTAATTCAGCTTTTCCACTGATATTAAAGTTATACTGATTGAAGATGGATTCAAAATTAATTGCCTTACATCTGTGTTCTTAATTACTTTGAGGGGGCTTTAACGTGTTAATTAAATAAAAAGGGCATTTCGACCCTTAAGGAAAAACTCCTTTCTTTTGCAAATAATATTCTGATTATCATTATTTATTCTTTATTCATTGAAACAAGTCTACTGCTCACTAGGTTGCAAGGTAAACTCAAATTATTTTACTATATTCCACACACGGCACATAGTGTGAGCCATCAGTCTTGTTTTACTAACCGAAGGCAAAGTTACGTGCTATTATAAACATCTTCTTGAAGTACAAAAGAACTTCTAAACTCTCAGTAAGTTTGCCTAATTATTTGCTACTGAATTATAAAGGAGCAGAAAATACAGGATTAACTTTAAAAACAGAAACAACCCCCCCAAGGAACTGCAGTGCTGACATGGCAAGTGAAAACCTGACTGCATGTCTGTCTCTCCTGCTGGTTACAACTAAAATGAGACTTGCAAGCCACTGTTATAACTGCACTTCGTAAGGTAAAGGAAAACACATCTGAAAAGAATGAAAATATGAATTCTTAGCAGAGAAACAGCAACTATAAAGAAGAACAAAATGGCAACTTTAGAACTGAAATACACAATGTTTAATAAAAACAAACCACTGAATGAGCCCAGCAGCAGAATGGAAATGACAGGGAAAAGTGCCAGTGAACTTGAAGACAGGTCAGTAGGAATCATAAAATCTGGGCAACAAAGACAAAAAAGATTGAAAACATATAAATGAAGCCCTAGGGACCTGTATAAAAATAGCGAAACATCTAACAGATGTGTAATGGGGATGCGAGAGGGACTGAAAAAGACTGAAGCTGAAAACATGTATTTTTATGTATTTAATGCTAAAATTTGGTTAAAGACATACATTGTACAAATTTCAGAAGCTCAATACATCCCAAATAGGAAAAATGCAAAGAAAATAACGCCTGGGCACATCATAACCAAACAACTAAAACCCAAAGATAAATAAAAACTCCTGACAGCATCTAGGAAGAAAACCCCAAACAATATAGACAAGGGAATAATGACCAGACCAGTAACTACAAACTTTTTACCAAATACCATCCAAACATGAAATCAAAGAAATAATATCTTTAGAGTACTTAAAAGAAAAGTGCTTCAGTCAAAATATCCTTCAGGAATAAAAGCAAAATAAAGACTTCCTCAGATGAAGAGAAACTAACAGAATTCACCAGCGTATCTGTTCGAAAAGAAATATTCAAGGAAGTTTTTCAGGCTCAGAGGAAATGTTAGGAAGGCAAGAACAACAGAATAAATAGTTAAGTATAGAGATCTAGTTTTTTCTTCTTAAGTTCCTTAGAATATCTAAGATTGATTTAAGGTAAACGTAGTATTATCTGGTGGAGTTTTCAATGTATGCAGATATAATACATTTGACAACTACACAAAGAGAAGTGGAGGTGAAGGGACTTACATGATTGCAAGATTTCTGTATTTTATGGGAAATAGCCCACAGTTAACTCCAAGGAGACTGTGAATAGTCAGATATATGCATACTGTAACCCCTAGAGCACTCAGGAAACAATGAAGAGAGATATAAGCAGAGAACCAATAGGTAAATTAAAATGGAACCCTAAAGAACATTCAAATAATACTCCCTCCCCCAAAAAAGTAGACAAGGAAGGAAAAGAAAACAGAGGGATAAACAGAAAACAAATAATAAAATTGTAGCTTAAATTCAGTCATTTCATTAACTCAGTAAATGTTAATGGTTTATATATTCCAATTGAAAGGCAGAGATCAATAGAATGGGTAAGAAAGCAAGACCCTAGTACATACTGTCTACAAGACACAGATAAGTTGAAAGTAAATAAAGATGATATATCATATAAACAGTATGCACGAGAAGGCTGAAGTGGTTACTTTAATACCAGATAAAAGAGATCCCAAGAAAAAGTATAAAAGATAAAGAGGAAAATTTAATAATGATAAAAGGGGAATGTTTAACAATTACAAGTTTGTACATACATAATAACAAAGCTTCAAAATACATAAAGCAAAATTTATCTGAGGTAAATGGAGAAATGGACAATTATAAGAACCTAAATCCTTAAGAGTATACTCCTTAATCACAAAATAATTAAAACTAATAATAGTAAGATATCCAGGAAAAGCCTCAAATGCCTGAAAGTTAGATAACACACTTCTGGATAATTGATGGTTCAAAGATGAAATAACAAAGGAAGTGAGAAAGTCCTGTGAAGTTAATGACAATGCAACCTATCAAACCTATGGGGTAATATAGTGCTCAGTGGGAAATTTACAGCTGTAAATCTTTATATTAAAAAAGAAGATCTAAAATCAATGACTGAAGGTTCATCTTGAAAATTGCTAGAAAGAGAAGACCAAAATAAAGCCAGAGAAGTAGGAGAAAATAGTAAAGAATAGAAGTTAACAAAATTGGAAAAAAAAAATGATAGGCAATAAAGAAAACAACATTTAAAAATCTAGTTACAGTGATCAATGAAAAAAGAAAATCACCAATATAAAGAATGAAATAGGAGTTACTAGCACAGATCCTATGGATAAAAAAGGATGAGAATATGATGCACTATCTAATGCCAACATATCTGACAATTTAGACAAATGGACAGATTTCTTGAAAAACAGAATGAATCAAAATGGAAACAAGAGGAGACAGAAAAATCTGAATAGCCCTGCATCTATTAAATAAGTCAAATTTATTTTTTAAAACCTTCCCCAAAAGAAAACTCCAGGCCCAGATGGCTGGTGAAGTCTATCAACCATTCAAGGATGAAATAACACTAATCTTACATAAACATTTTCTGCAACTAGGAGGAGGGATCATGGTTTAATTAATTTTATGATATTAGTACAATTTTAATAGCAAAATGTAACACATCAGGAAAGAAGAAGATTACAGACAAATATCCATCATAAATTTAGGTGCAAAGTCCTTAACAATAATACCAGCAAGTCAAGTTCACCAACACATATATTTTTTTAGATACCAGATCATAAGAAAGATTGATTGGCTTAACATCTGAAAATCAGTGGACTTCACCGTATTAACAGAATGTAGACTAACACATGGTCATTTCAATATACGTGGAGAAAGCATTAGAAAAAAATTCAACACCCATTCACAATAAAGTCTCAGCAAACTAGGAATCACAGGGAATGCCCTCAAACAAATAAAGGGTATCAATGCATCAGCATCATACATAATGGTAAAAGACTGAACAGTTTCCTCCTGAGGTCACCAGCATGGAAAGTCTGCTAAATAGTAACACAACAAATTAACTTGAAATGGATCAAGGCCCAAACGTAAAACCCCAAACTATAAAACTTCTAGGAAAAAACAGGAGGATGTCTTTGTGACCTTGAGATAGCAAAGAATTTTTAGATAGAACACAAACAGCATAAAACATAAAAGAAAAAAAATTGATAAAATTAGACTTTGTCAAAATTTAAAACTTTTGCTTTTTCAATGACACCATTAAGAACTGAAAAGGTAAGCCATACAGACTGGAAGAAAATATTTGTAACACATTTATCCAGTAAAGAACACATTTATCCAGTAAAGGACACATAGCCAGAATATATAAAGAACTCTCAAAACTCAATAATGATGTATTTTTTTTTAATGGGCAAAAGATCTGAATAGATGCTTCACCAAAGAAGATATGTAAATGTCCAAGTCCAAGAAATTATGCTCAACATCATTAGTCATGAGTTAAATGCAAATCAAAGTACAATGAGATACTACTACACACGTTACACTGATAAAAATCTAAAAGACCGACTATACCAAGTGTTGGCAAGGATGTGGAGCGGCTGGATCTTATATACACTGTTAGTTGGTAGTAAAAGGGTTTAACCACTTTGGAAAACAGTGGTAGTTTCTTTAAAAATTAAACATACACTTAACCATATGACCTAGCTGTTCTGCTTCCACTTATTTACCCAAGAGAAGGAAAAAAAAAAAGGTCCATTAAAAGACTTGAATACAATCCTCATAGTAGGTTTATTTGTAATAGCCAAAAATGGGGGAAGCCCCCAAGTATCCATCAGCGGGTAATTGGATATACAAATTGTGGCATTTCTATACAATGCACTACTTGACAATTAAAAGGGATGAATTACTAATCTCTGAAACAACATAAATGCATCCCAAACTCACCATGGTGAATGAAATGAGCCAAGCAAAAAAGAAAAAAAAAAGGGGGAAACACACTGTATAATTCTACTCATATAAAATGCTAGATGCTTCAAACTAATCTTACAGTGACAGAATGCAATGCAGATCAGTGGTTGCCCGGGGACAGGGATGGAGGATGGATTACAAAGCGCACAGGAAAATTTTCTGAGATGAAAATGTTCACTATATTAACTGTGGTGATGATTTCACGTATGTATATATAGGTGATCTAAGTGTACATTTAAAACATGTGCAGTGTATTAATTTAAATTATATCTCAATGTTATAAGAGGAAAAATGTGGGGAAAAAGTAACTGAATACAAAAAAATAATAGGTTTATAAAACCCAATTAATTTAAATTACATTTAAAATTTAAATTCCTTTCTATTTAGTTAGCAAGCATGTTTTACTATAACACTCAGATCTCCTGAACGTTTTTCATGCTTCTGCTGGTATCAGGAGGTGGTGCCGCTCTTTCTGGAACGCCACTGCTTTGCATATAAACAGCATGAAAAACTGATACATTTAATTCTATCATGAAAGCTAAGTATGACTTTCACAGCAGCAAAATAGACTTTATTAAGTGTATATAACATAATATGTATCCAAGAATTTGAAAGATAATAAAATTAGTGTGATGCCTGGCTTTGGAGTGTAGGGTTCATATTCATTTATTACTTAATTCTGTTATTGTGGTTTGCTGGTATTCCTTTAGCAAATAGTAGGCTTAATTAAAATGTACTATTGAAAATCAAAACTGAGAATTGTATATGCATTAATTTGTTGCTCATGAACTGAGAAAAGGCTGAATAAAGTTATCCAATTTTAATGGCAGTACACTGAAAACCTAGAGCACACACACAATTTAAGGATTACTGCGCAATTTTAAGGAGTGCCCTTGGGAGGGTTAAAAATATTATTAGAACCACATCAAGTGAACAAGACGTTCATGACACTGCTAACCACACTTAGAAAGTGACAGGTCTACGGGCAAATCACTTACCATGATCAACCCGAACTATCCAGGTCTGATGTAATTTTATTCATGAAGAATTTTACTGTCTCACTGTAATGAGACAGTGTAAGAAATCTCATAAACTCATTAACAGGAAGCCAGATAAGCGATCAGAAAACTCTTATGAGAAGGAATTAGAAGGGAAGATGGACATACGAACCACGACGCAGGCCACTCCCCTGCCATACGTCACTGTTTAAGTGCCCTATTTTCCATTTAAGACAAACATCCAACAGGTGTAAGATGAACTCCGCCGTCTTCCCGTGCTCCCGCCAACATCCCAGAGTAACCATCACGGTGAGATAAGAAGGAAAAAAAAATGTTAACTGGTCCCCTAGTTTGCTAGCTATATATTCAGAAATCTCAACAGAGATAGCCTGTCTACAAAGGAGTGTTCCAGCGTGAGTACTTTGAAACCTATGAAAACACAGAACTGTAATGTATGCCTTCGTGAGAAACCGCGGAACGTGACGGACAGGTGTGCCTGGCTGAGCGCACGCCCAGATTCCAAACTAGAAAGACCGTGGAATCCGTTAAGGATTTGATATCTACTGTAACACACTTTGTAAACCACTCTAACTTACTGAAGGAGCCTTTTGAAAGACTCATGTTAACAGTCATACAGATTTGCTGACGATGAAGTAAGGCCTTAAAACAACACTGACACTGCCCACCAGGGACGAAATTTCCCAGAGAAGCATTTTTCAGCAGAAAACAGGGGCTTTGGCCACTTTCTTTAAAAGCAAAAGCAACGTGGAATGTTTAATATGGCCACATGGATCATTTTAAAAGATCAGATTGTTTGTTCATCCATTTGAGCCCTGAATAATCGCATTGACCTAATTTAGCTTCCCTTTAAATAATTTTTAAAATTGAAATAGATTCGCAGTAAGTTGCAGTAAGAACACAGAAAGGCCCCATGTAGCTGTCACTCAGTTTCCTCCAGTAGCATCTTCCATAACCACAGACCATAGCAAAACCAGGAAATTTACCAAATCAACAATTAACTAAACCACCAAGCATTTCTTTTTAATGCTTTAAAACCTCAAGTAGGATATTACAGATAAGGTCACATGTGAGCTTCATGAATTTTCACACAGCAGACACCTGTGTGTAACCAGCACTCTAAAGAAGCAGAAAATTGCCAGCAATCAGAATCACCCCTCAAACCCACCTCTTCAAGATCGCTAACAGCACGCAGTAGCGCTGCCTCGATTGCATTTACAAAACGATAGAGTCAAACGCATTCTTTTTTGCGTGTCTGCTTCTTTCCTGCAACATAATGTGGGGGGGGGGGGCTCCTTTTTACTGTCGCAGGTAGTAGCAGGTTCTCACTGCATGACAACATCCCACTGTGTCAATGGACCATCATTTGCTTATCCAATCTACTGCTGACGGGCACTTGGGAAGTTTCCAGCTCTGAGCTCTTCTGAATGTTTCTATGAACGTCCAAGTGCATGTTTCGGCCGGGTGTGACCTAGGAGTGGGACTGCTGGGTTGCAGGGTGTTTGCTCAGCCGGAGCAGACACTGCCACTTCGTTTTCCAAAGTGGCGGAATGAATTTGCATTTCCACCAGCAAGGTGTGAGAATTCCACTGCTCCACATCTTTTTCCATTTACCCATTCTGGTGGATCTCTGGCACATGTTTTGGAGTGGAGAATTACAGAGTTAAACGTCAAACAGAGTACTTACTGGTGGTATAATCTAAGCGATCATTTTTCTCCAATAATCGCGACTCTACCTGAAGTATTTTACAAAGCACAACAATCTAAAATTCCAAAATTGCTCTTAAAATACCGTCATCTTTAATTAATTAAATCATCCTGAGTCAATGCTGTGGCTGTATTTCCCATACATGTCTCATAAAGCGAATCATCAGGGATATTTGCTATAAATGCAGGTTTCAGGCATTCTGGCCAATCTCCGAAAGGAGAATTCATTGCACCTCAAGAGATTCTTATTGTCAGGCCAGTCTGAATCTTTAGGATCTTTAGACGTTAGCACCTGTTTAAAAAGGAAAGTTACTCCTCTAGGGATTTCTTTGGAGCGTCTCAGCCCAAGAACATTTTTGGATGTTGTTAATTTTTATAGCAACTTTAGGTGCCAATGTTATTTTAACAGTAGGATAAACTGAGTCCAAAGGGCCTTGCCCTAAATCCCGAGTAATAAGGAAATTAGCATGGATGGTTACGTTGATGGACAGCCTTATTAATACCTACCTTCTTCAAAAGCAATCAGTTCTTACTACTAATTGGGCTACAGTAAAGAGAATCTGTGGTTGGAAAGGACTGCATAGCACCATGGAGGAGGAAGAAGAGGAAAAGGGGTATAAAACCTGGTTCCAAATCCAGGTGTGACTACGCCTGTTGGACCCTCTGAGTAAATTAAAGTGTGCTTTCTACCCCCGTCCTCTGTGAAACGGAGAAGCTGCCCATCTCCTCGTGTTGCTGGAAGGACAAAATTAATTAGGACAAATAAAGGAGATGAAGACACAGAAGGAAATTAATACATTTGTTTTGTTCCTTTTAAGCTGTTTTCCACCCTCTTGGTTTCTTCTGTAATTGCTCACCTGTGAGCTTAGCAACTGTTTTGTAAAAATTTTCTAATTACTTATATATTGCGATACAGCTTTTGTAAGAGAAGTGAGTAATTAAGGTGAAAAAAAAAAAACATTTTCCTTTACTTTCATCTGTTGGTGAAAGCCAGCAGCCCTATAACTTATGGCTGAAAATGATTACAAATAATAATTTGGAAAAATGTAGTAACAAGGAGTAACGAGGTACAGAAAACTGTAATTTTAAAGTAAAGTTGAACTCGTCCAAAACTAGAGAACATTGCTAAGGGCAATATACAAGTGAGCTTTTTTTTTTTTTAAACATTACTAAAACCACTTAAAAAGCCAACATTTCAATGTAGTCTTTTAGATGGCTCTCGAACATCAACAAATGAAGTAGCCAAGTGGCAATTACTCTGGATATCTAACTGCTCCCTGTGTCGCATTTCACACGTAAGAATGCCTATGAAAACCACTTTCATAAAAATAGGTCTAACTCTGTATCCTGAGAAGACGCCTGCCACACTGGGGTTCTGTGGCCACAGAAGGGCCGTTTTACTCTCTGCTGATTACTACAGCATAAAGAGTAATTAAGAAACGTTTGTATAAGCTTCCTTCCACTCTCTGTGTTTGGTCCTTCAAATCTTAAAGCTCGTGGAAAACTCTGGAAATTTAAGAAACAGAATAGACTTCTGTTGAGAAGAAAAGCTGTATGTCATGATTTGATGTCATACACGTATCAAAACTCACTGTAAAAATTAAGACTAGGGAAGGTGTCATCTGCAAACACCCCGCCAGTGGTCTGTGTAATCTGGGGCAAATCCCTTAATTCTGGTGCCTCAGTGTCCTCCTGTGTAACACGTGGACAGCGTCCCTCCATACTGCTGAGGGCTGCTGTGAGGTCTGGGTGGCGACCGCGCACAGCGGGGCTTGGCACCACGCACACTGTCAAGTGCTGGGCAGTCATTAATGTCACCGCAGGAGCATCAAACAGCACGGGACTTACGGGGCACCGTCACTCCATAGTGCTGTGTGTCACTGATCAGCAGCTTCCGTTTCAGCTCATTCAAACCCACCCCTACAGGACCTGAAAAACAGAATAACAGAAATTCATTCCTAAACGAACACCGTACATATGCTGCTGTAATTGACATGAATCCATAAGTAAGCCATGAAAGCATGTGTCCAACTTCACTTGCGTCCCAAGTAAAGAGACTATCTCTGGTTAAGTTGTACAGAAGAGAAAGCCAGGCGTTCTTTGATTGCTTCTTTGCTTTTTAAATTTAAATCCCCACTTTTCCATTCAAAAGACTAGACACCTGTGTGTTTTAAGTGAAACACTCAAGAGCATCTGGGCACATTAACAAGTAACAAGTAATGGCACCCAGAAGAGCTTAAAACAAGGTGAGCCTGAAAAAGAGTGAACTGCACAGTCTGGATAGGAATCTTTTCAATTTCAGACGTTTCTAGATCTCAATAAAAGAAAATCTTTAAACTTGACTTTATTTTACATGCAGACCTAATTATGCGTTTTAAATTTGTAGAACCATCTGTGTATTTCCACCATCAAGATCCTCTCCAACACAGCGTGTTCTCAGTTGGTCCTTAAGCATTAGAAAACTTGCAAAGACCACACGTGTTTACATCCGCCAACGTGTCCACACTAAGTGCCTCTAATGAGCAAGGCGTACAGTAAACGCTTGGAGAATAAAAGATGGTAAGTGAAGTCTGCCTTCAAAGAAAGTAACTGGGTTGGGAGAGTCAAAGTTAGAGATGGGCCAGAGAACAAAGAGTGGTTTCAAGTATGTGCCCAAAATCAGAAGTTGGAAGCCCCAGACGGCTGGCTTCTCACAGCCCTGCCATCGGGGTCTACTTAGTGACGGCGGGTCACGTGCTGAGCAGAACACAAGCTGCAGGGCTAGGCTGTCAGACCCCCATCTTTGTTCCTCCCTCACCAGGTGATGCTGGATGCTGTGGTCAGAGTGTCTGTGTCCCCCCAAATTCACAGGTTGAACCCTGGTGCCCCAATGTCATGCTGTGGGCAGCTGGGGCCTTTGGGAGAGTCTCAGGCCACAAGGGTGGAGCCACCATCAGTATGATCTGTGCTCTGACATAAGATTTCACAGAGCTCTCTGGCCACGTGCAGACATGAAGAGAGAGGACAGGCCTCACCCCACCCCACCCTGCTGGCACCGTGACCCCCATTTCCAGCCTCCAGAACCGTTAGAAATTGACTTCTGTTGTTCACAAGCCACCTGGGCTGTGACATTTGTTGTGGTATTCCTGAAAGGACAAGACACCAGACAAGTTAAAGGCTTTGAGCCTTGGGTGTACTTCATTCTAATTCTAAAAGGAATTATGCTCGCTTTATGGCTAGTAACCAGCACAGCGTCCAGGTGGTCACGTGTTCGTTCCTTTGCGTGCTCACTCTCCCAAGCTTTGAGAAGACTGAGGTTTTATTCCGGACAATAAAGAACATACAGGTGGACAGAACAGAGTTGGGTGGGCATCCCGGGCAGAGGGCACAGTCTGAGGGAAGATGAAGATGCCCGAGTTGGGGACTGTGCTGCCCTGTGTAACCAGACCTGTCCCCCAGCTGGTCATTCACAACCGCCGTCCACCTTCCCACACACTGCTATCACGCACCAATTCCCTGAGACAGCACTTCTCAACTCTCTCTTTTTAAAATACTCTGTATTACCCCAGTTGGATCCTGAAATGGCATTCCCAGCTAATGTAACTCATGAGGGCATATCAACTTCTCCCTCCAAATTCATATAATACCCTGATTGTGATACAGAAAAGATAAAAGAAAAAGTAATTTATAATAAAACAGTGGGCATTTATCAGTATGTAAATACTTGGGTGTGACTGAAGAAAAT
Source organism: Camelus ferus (assembly GCF_009834535.1). NCBI lineage: Eukaryota > Metazoa > Chordata > Mammalia > Artiodactyla > Camelidae > Camelus > Camelus ferus. The sequence continues at coordinate 23,799,765 of NC_045730.1, forward strand.
GAAGTCAGATGTCTGCACCTACTTGTAATAAATAAGTTTGGACTCTGAAGTCGTAAGATCTGGAACCGTTCTGTACAAGAAAGCACAGGAAGACAACAGCCCAGAGGCACAGGCAGACATCAGAACAGAGACCAGCAACTAGAGAGAAACCACAGAGGCGTCCTACTGGCATGTGATAGGGGAAGAGGGGAAAAAAGAAAGAAAAAAACCAGCCTTAATAGGGAAACAGGGACGCAACATGTCAAGACTATCAAAGTAGAGAAAATATAAATTTTACAAAGGAGCTGCGATGTATGTGCAGATACAGCATAAGCATCTCTGTGGGACGGGGCAGCTGAGTCATCTCTTCAGTCCCTGAGCGTCCAGCACATTTGGACGTCACGTGGGATGCGGGTCAGATTTTTGTTCTGTAGAAATGTCAAGTCTATGTCCCTGGGGGCCTCAGCCATTCGACATTAACAAAAAAGAAAGAAAAAAAGTGCCTTTGCAGATGTCCACAGTGCTCCCCAGTGGTCAGTCCCGCCCCGCATGGGACCACCGCTCGCCACTCTCTGCACCCCAATCCTGCCACCATCTTGGGTGGCTTCAACACCCCTGGGGATACCCTTCAGAATGTACCCACCCTCTTACTTCCCTGATGCCTGAGCACTGGCAACCTTCCCTGCTACCTTCACTTCAGCCACTTAGGCAAACCCTGCCTCTGCCCTCACTGGGAGCTATTTTGTTACTAAAGTATTAAACTCAGACTTTCCAGTGTGATTTCAATCTCTGATCCTTTCCGATCTCTCACGCAGGCACCTCTCCCATGCCTATTATCCAGAGGACCTCCTGTGTTTTTTCTCCTTCCCTTTCAATCTGACAGTCCTTCGTGTCTTCACATCCATGGGCCATAATCTCTCCCTGAAGGCTCTTGCACGCTGGCCTTTGATCACACTTGTGGAGGAAACTTCCCTAAGATGGGGCTCATGGCTCTTCCCCACATCCACGCGGGACTGCGGAAAAGCCACCCAAGCCCGGAGCAGCAGCACACACCGCCGTGCCCCCAGCTGTTACTCCGTTTTCCTTACCAGTTGCATTCCCCGGATGTCCAGATGGTCATCTCGGTCCTCCAACTCCTCTCTCCTCACACCTGGAGTTTCCGCTACTCTCGCACATCCATGTAATGAGACAGTTGCCGGAGGCTGTCCCTTTTCCCTCGGAAGCATCCTCAGATCTGCGCCTCACCACAGCTGCCCATGAGTTCAAGAGATGACCTTTTGTGCCTCCTCTGCTGGGTCAGCCTCCCCGCCTGCTCAGCCGCCAGCGTGGGCTTCTCAGAGCTGCTCTGACCTGTGCTCCCTTGCCTAACGCTCTTGGAAACGTAGTTTCTAGTGGCTCTTTTGAACAGGACTCAAATCGTGACGTGGCTTAGAAAGCTCTGTGGCATCTGATCCCAACTTTCCTCCTGCCTCAAGCTCCCCTTCACCCGAAGCCCCAGGTAATTCCGACACCTCCTTCAGGGCTCAGCTTGAGGAACTCTTCCTCAAGAGCATCTCTCCTGACCCTGTTTCTCATTTTCACGTTATCAGAGCATCCTGGACCTCTCCCTCCTGATACTCAAAAACCCTAAGTAAACAGCTGGGTCGCGTGTTGCCCTCAATGTTACCGCTGCGTGAACTGACGGCTCGGGGCCACCGCCGCCACCGCAGGCTCAGCAGAAGACCTCGGCGACTTCAGAGAACAAAGTGCCACACAGGCAGTTCTGCAGAGTCCCTTCCAGGAACGCTTCGGGGCCCATCGGCACCACCCCATCCTCTCTCCAGGCAGGTGCTCCCACGTCCTCTTAGAGGTTTCGCTTCCTGAATCTTAACCTCTCTCGCTTTCTTAGCTCCTTCCCACCATTACTTAAAATGAACGTTGTCTCCTACCTCAAAACAGCAGGAAAACCAAAAACACTCAAGAACACTTGCCATAGCCCTATGCTCTCCTCCAGCGACTGCTCCCTCCCGTCTCTACCGAGCGGGTTGGGGTCACGGGTTGGGGTCACTGGCACCTCTTGTTCTTCCTCCACTGAGAACAGAATCAAACATGACCCTCTGCCAGGTCTGCCCAGAGGGCGTGCTGTGAGCTCTGCATCCCTCCTCTCTCCTCTCCATCCTTCCTGCTCCCACCAGGCACCGCACACTCTGGCTACACGGGACCCCCGCTTCCTGGGATGTGGCAGGTTCTTTTTTGTGCGGGCGGGTCCTCACCACACGCCGCTTGCTTTTGCAGAAACACTCCCGCCCTTTCCTCGCCTGCAAATTCACGCTTGTTGTTCGGAATTCATCCTGGATACGCCGTAGAGATTCTCTCCTGACATTTTACATTTGGGTTGGGGACCGAGCTCACATGTTCCCTGTCCTCCCACCGCAAAGGACCAGTCATACTCTGTCATCATTGTCCGTTTACTTGTCTTTATCCTCTAACAGACTTGAGCTCTGTGAACACAGATGTCATTGGCTTGGTCATCATCTGTTTTCCTAGCTGTCAATTTAAATTAGACTCAGTCATCATGCCGTTATGGAGGTAAAACTATTTGCCGAATGAACCAAAGGAGTGGGAGTTCCAGTGAAAAGCACCTGCAGCCAGAATGCCTGGGTCTGATGGTTAGGTGAAGTGCTCAAAGTCACTGAGAGAAACTGGCAGAGCTCACATTTGAACTTGGCTCTCCTGATCTTAAGATAAAGAGAAGCAGAGGGGAAGGTGATGAATTTGGCTGTGGAACAGTGAGTTTGAGGAGAGGAAGTCCATCTCCTAAACTCAGAGGCCAGGGCTGGGGTCTTCTTGCAGGTGGAATCACATGGAGGTAAAACTGGAGACTGTGAGACGAGGAGGGGGCAGCGATCAGCTTTCACTGGCGGTCTGTGAAGTGCCAGGCCCTGCGCAGGGCTCGTGTGTTTTGTCTACCCCGATGGGACAAGCAACATGTTGAGTAAGAGCTAAAACTTACCCTTTCTGCACACATGATGCAAACTCAGTTACAGAAGCTCTGAACCGCAGCAAACAAAACACGACACCAAAACTCTAAAGAGTGGGCCGCGGTCTGCGATGCCCCCTCTCCACTGAGGCCTGAAAGGAGAATGTGAATTTACGGTTCCTTCGGCGGGTCTCAGCTCTGGAGTGCTTCCCAGGGTGTGAGCTAATTTGCTGAGCGAAAGTCTAGCCTTTTTTTCTTTTTTTTTTCTCTTTTTCCTTTCTTCTTCTACCCCTGCCAAAAAACCACAGTACTTTATTTTAACTCTGGAGGGAAAAACTAGGTATGTTTGAATTAGTGGGGAAAAGTATGCTGTCTCTAATGTGTCACCCTTCAGTTTGGACTGTTTGCAGTGTCCACCGTCACGCCCCCTTACTCGCGAGCTGGCTTCACCGCACACTCGCGCGCTATGCCAAGAATGCGTGGTGGCAAACGATTTTATCTAAAAACTTCCCCTAGATTAGGTTCTCTGAAGTCATCATCTTCAAAGGTAGGACACTGTTCCAAAAAGGTTAAACTAGCGATATACTTTCAATCGTGCTCACTACGAAACTGTGCGGCCGGCCAGTAAACAGCATTTTCCCTGCCAGGCCCTTGGATCAACTCTGCCCTCCACGCAGACCAAGTTCTAGAGTTTTTCCTCTTTGGATCTTGACCTCAAGGTCCCAACTGACATCCACACTCCTGTCCCCTTCTGTGGGGAGGCCTACGTTCACCTTTTCAGTTGGCTGGTTTGTATTTAGAATACGAGACCTATTTCCACCAGTCAGTTTAGGGGCGCACACGAGTCAGGTTGGTTCACCCGCCTCTGGCATGGGACAGATTCATTTCGTCTCCAGTACGTGAATTTTCATCACAACTGGTGAAATACATTTATACGGATGTATACAAATAGGCTACGCTGGTTTGTTTTCAGTTGTGCCTGTTAAAGCTGAAGAGAAGCAGGAAGACCGTCTAAATGGCACATGTTTATAATCACAGACAACAGGCTTTGGGAGGGGAATGGCAGTGACACAAGCACGTCCTCCTGTGCGGCAGGCTTGTGTTCCACACCCCGTTACTAATCCTCAAAACATCCCTACGAGAAAGGTATGATTATCCTCGTCTTACAGATGAGAAAACTGAGACAATGAGAGGGTGAGGAATTCTCCTAAGATCGCACATCTGGAGCGCAGCTTAACTGTGATTCAGAAGCCTGTCCGTCTGCTTCAAGAGTCTGCGTTCTCTCCCTTCAATCTAGCATCTTATCAAAGCAGACAGAACACGAGCGCAGGTAGCCTGCTGCTCTGCTGTCTGTCTGTGGCCGTGATCCGTTACGTCACCAAGCCTCTCACCCTGTTCCAAGCTGTCCCACACTTCAAACAGTGATGAAAAGCGGTGTATGTGGAAGGCAAGAGACTCTGGCTACAGAAAGTGGCAGAAGTTGAAGCTCAGCTTAATGAAGATGAGAAGCGCACTGAGCCCGTGCAGCACGCACGCGGCAGGTCTGTTAGGACTCTTGACTCAGGGCTAAGGAAGATCAAACTGGATGATGATATCCGAGGAAAAACCAAAAAAGTGCATTAAAAAATCATTTTGGAATTTGCAAATTGGGAATTCAGACACTGCACTTAAGTGAATGTGCTTGCTAGCTTCGAAAGTAAAAGAATGTTCCTATTCAAAGCAGAAATGTAACTTTTTTTTATTATTATTTCATAAGAATTTAGGAAGTCACTTTGTGTGCAGATTCTGGGAAGAAAGAATAAAGGCCACGCACATCAATCCTCATTAGTCGAAACGCTTGTTAAACGTGTGTTTAAAAAGTGCCAGCTGGATAATTAAGATAATGAGAAAAGCCTATTACTTTTAATTACTTTTGTGCATTTAATTCGTTCCTGAGAGTAGGCCAGTGTGTCATGTGTGATTTGATTAAGAGCACATTCATTTCAGCCACAGGAATACAGCCCACTTAGGGGTTAATGAAGTGATGCTAGGAAAAGTTTCATTTAAAGCTTTACATTTAATAAACTATTCATATTAACTAAATGCAAAGATGCTTTTTAAAAAGAAAAAGAAAAAGAAAAAGATTTTGGAGGCTGGGGCTGAGATGGCAGAGTAGGAACACCCTGAACGCACCTCCTCCCGAGGGGCACACCAGAATCACAGCTATTTACAGAGCAGGTATGGATGAGAACGACCTGAAGGCTAGCAAAAAAAACCTTTCACAACTGAAGATATGAAGAAGGAGCCACAAGACGGGTAGGAGGGGTGGAGACAAGGTATAGTCCAGACCCATCCATACCGCTGGGTGGGAGACCCGCAAACACCACACCCCTGGGTGGGAGACCCGCAAACACCACACCCCTGGGTGGGAGACCCGCAAGCAGGGAGTAAGTATGACAGCAGAGGTCCTCCCTGTTCAGTGAGGGGTCTCAGCCCCTTATCAGGCTCCCCGGCCTGGGGTTCCTGCATCGGGAAGATGAGCCCCCAGAACTTCGGCGCTGAAGGCCAGCAGGGCTTACTTTCACGAGAGCCAGAGGCCTGTGGGACACAGAGACCCCACTCTTAAGGGCGCACGCAAAATCCCACATGCTCTGAGTCCTGGCATGGGGGCAGTAATCTGATAGGAGCCTGGGTCAGACTCACTTGCTGATCTTAGAGAGCCTTCTGGAGAGGGAGGAGGCACCCAGTCCCTGGGGACACAGATGCAGGCAGTAGACACTTCTGGGAGCTCATTCTACCACAATGACACAGGTGCTGGCAAGTGCCATCACCTTGGAGTCTTCCTCTAGCCCATCAGCATTGGGTGCTTTCCTGCCCAGCAGCAGGCCAGGACCAGCCCTAGGGCACCCTGGGGCCTGCAACCAGCCATGCTGGCATCTGGCTCTGCACAATGGTGGGCTGGGAGCCACCACATGAGGCAGGGCCCGGCAGCCAACTGGGCTGTGGACCAGCATGCCCACTGGTGGTCAGCCCTACCACAACAGATGGGCCCACACAGCCCACACAGGGACTTCCCTAGAGCAGGTAGCCCCGATGACCAGAGAGGAGTGTGCTGCTGGGCCCCATGGGATGTTCCCATCATAAGGCCGCTTCTCCAAGATTGGGAAATGTAACTCACCCACCAATATACAGGAATAAACAGAGAGCAATGCAAAATGAGGAGACAGAGGTATATGCTCCAAATGAAGGAACAAAGACAAAACCTGAGAAGAACTAAGGGAAGTGGAGGTAAGCAATCTACCCGATAGGGAGTTCAAGGTCACAATCATAAAGAGGCTCAGCAAACGTGGGGAAAGAATGGATGAACATGGTGAGAAGTTAAAAAAAGATAAAATATAAGGAAGAAACAGCTGAAGAATACAATAACTGAGATAAAAAATACACTAGAAGGCTCAACAGTAGATTAGATGATACAGAGGAATAGGTATGTGAACTAGAAGACAGAGTAGTAGAAATCACACAAGCTGAACAGAGAAAAAGAAAAAAGAACTTTAAAAAATGAGAATGGTTTAAAAGACCTCTAGGACAACATCAAGTACTCACATTCACACTAAAGGGGTCTCAGAAAGAGAAGGGAGAAAGCTGCTAAGCACATATTTGAAGAAATAATAGCTGAGAACGTCCCTAACCTGGGGAAAGAAACAGACATTCAGGTCCAGGAAACACAGAGAGTCCCAAACAAGATGGACCCAGAGAGGTCCCACATCAACACATGATAATTAAAATGGCAAAAAGTTAAATATAAAGAGAAAATCTTAAAAGCAGCAAGAGAGAAGAAATTCATTATGTACAAGGGAACTCCCATAAGACTATGAGCTGACTTTTCAGCAGAAACTTTGCAGGCCAGAATGGAGCGGCATGATATATTCAAAGTGATGAAAGGAAAAAATCTATAATCAAGGATCTCTGTCTTCAGATTTGAAGGCACAGTAAGGAGATTTACAGAGAAGCAAAGGCCAAAAGAGTTCAGCACCTGCTGTGCCAGCTTTACGAGGAATGTTAGAAAGGCTTCTCTAAGCAGGAAAAAAAAAAAAGGAAAAAGGAAAACTTTATTGGTAAAGGCAAGCGAACAGTAAAGGTGGTATAGATCAACCACTTATGAAGCTAGCAGAAAGATTAAAAGACAAAGCAGTAAAATCATCTTTATGCACAGTAAGTAGTTAGGGGACACACAAAAGATGTGAAATATGATGTCAAAAACATTAAACGTGGGAGGGGGAATAAAATGCAGAGTTGTTATGATGCATTCAGACTCAAGATCAGCAATTTAAAATAATCATGTGTGTGCATATATATATATATGTATGTGTGTGTGTGTATGTATATATGTATATATGATTATAAATGAACCTCATGGTAACCACAAGTCAAAAATGTATAATAGATACACACAAAAAAGAGAAAAATCCAAACATACACTAAAGATAGTCATCAAATCAAAAGGGAAGAGAACAAAAGAAGAAAAAAATGCTTTTAAACAAGCACTGTAACAAGAAACAAAGAAAGGTGTTACATAATGATAAAGGGGTCACTCCAACAAGAAGGTATAACAATTGAAAATATATATGCACCCAACATAGGAGCACTTAAATACATAAAATATTAACAGACGTAAGGGAGAAACTGACAGTAACAGAATAATAATAAGGGACCTTAACACCCATCTAACATTAATGGACAGATTACTCAGGCCGAAAATCAATAAAGAAACAGTGGCCTTAAATGACACCTAAGACCAGATGGATTTAACAGATACACAGAAAACATTCCATCCAAAAGCAGAACATTCCTTTCAAGTGCAAATGGAACATCCTCCAGGACAGATCATATACTAGGCCACAAAACAAGTGTCAGTAAATGTAAGAAGACAGAAATTATGTCAAGTATATTTTCCAAACACTAGACTAGAAATCAACTACAAAGAAAAACTTTTGTCACTTTTATTCAACATAGTATTGGAAGTCCTAACCAATAGTCCATAGCAATCAGACAAGAAATAAAATGAATCCAAATTGGAAAGGAAGAAGTCAGACTGTCGCTATTTGCAGATGACATGACCCTGTTCATAGGAAATCCTAAAGATACCACCAAAAACCTACTAGAATCCATCAGTGAATTTGGTAAAGTTGTAGAATATAAAATCAACATACAAAAAATCTGTTCCATTTCACAATAAACCTTGTAGAAGAAAATATAGGCAAAACATTATCTGACATACATCTCAAAAATATTCTCCTAGGGTAGTCTACCCAAGCAATAGAAATAAAAGCAAGAATAAACTAATGGGACCTAATTAAATTTACAAGCTTCTGCACAGCAAAGGAAACCATAAGTAAAACAAAATGACACCTATGGAATGGGAGAAAATTTTTGCAAATGAAACCGACAAAGGCTTGATCTCCAGAATGTATAAGCAGCTCATATGACTTACTAAGAAAAAAACAACCAACCCAATCCAAAAATGGGCAGAAGACCTAAACAAGCAATTCTCCAAGGAAGAAATACAAATGATCAATAGGCACATGAAAAAATGCTCAATATCACTAATTATCAGAGAAATGCAAATCAAAACTACAATGAGGTATCACCTCACACCAGTCAGAATGGCCATCATTCAAAAGTCCACAAATGACAAATGCTGGAGAGGCTGTGGAGAAAACAGAATCCTCCTTCACTGCTGGTGGGAATGCAGTTTGGTGCAGCCACTGTGGAAAACAGTGTGGAGATTCCTCAAAAGACTAGGAATAGACTTACCATATGACCAAGTCATCCTGCTCCTGGGCTTATATCCAGGAGGAACCCTACTTCAGGATGACACCTGCACCCCAATGTTCATAGCAGCACTATTTACAATAGCCAAGACATGGAAACAGCCTAAATGTCCATCAACAGATGACTGGATAAAGAAGAAGTGGTATATTTATACAATGGAATACTACTCAGCCATAAAAAACGACAACATAACGCCATTTGCAGCAACATGGATGCTCCTGGAGAATGTCATTCTAAGTGAAGTAAGCCAGAAAAAAAAAAAAAATACCGTATGAGATCATTCATATGTGGAATCTTAAAAAACAAATAAACCAAAAAAAAAAAAAAAACCATAAAATACAAAACAGAAACAGACTCATAGACATAGAATACAAACTTGTGGTTGCTGGGGGACAGACTGGGATTTCAAAATGTAGAACAGAAAAACAAGATTGTACTTATAGCACAGGGAAATATATATAAGATCTTTTGGTAGCTCACAGAGAAAAATATCTGACAATGAATGAATGTATCTATATTCATGTATAACTGAAAAACCGTGCTCTACACACTGGAATTTGAAACAACATTGTAAAATGACTATAACTCAATTAAAAAAATGTTAAAAAGAAATCTGTTGCATTTCTATACACTAATGAAAACCTACCAGAAAGAGAAATTAAGAAAACTGTCCCATTTACCATCACATCAAAAAGAATAAAACACCCAGGAATAAACCTACCTAAGGAGGTAAAAGATTAGTTCTTACAAAACTATAAGGCAATGATTAAAGAATCAGAGACAACACAAACAGAAAAATTAACTGTATTCATGGATCGGTAAAGTTTGTATTGTTAAAATGACCATATTACCCAAGGCAATCTACAGATTCAATGCAATCTCTGTCACAATTATACTACTGGCATTTTTCACAGAGGTAGAACAAAGAATTCTAAAATGTGCATGGAAACACAGAGGACCCCGTGTAGCCAGATTAACCTTGAGAAAAAGCAAAGCTGGAAGTATCACGCTCCCTGATTTCAAACTATACTACAGACTTTCAGAAATCAAAACAGGACGGTACTAGCACAAAAACAGACACACACATCAGTGAACAGACAGAAAGCCCCAGAGTAAGCCCCTGCAGATATGGTCAATTAATCTGTAACAAAGGAGGCAAGAATATACAATGGGAAAGAGACAGCCTCTTCAATGAATGGTGTTGGGAAAATGGGACCACTACATGCCAAAGACTCAAGCTGGATTACTTTCTCACATCATGCACAAAAATAAATTCAAAATGGATTAAAGACTTAAATGTAAGACCTGAAACCATACAACTTCTAGAAGAAACACAAACAGTATGCTCTTTGACACTGGTCTTCACAACGTATTTCTTTTTTGGATATGTCTCCTCAGGCAACAGAAACAAAAGCAAAAATAAACAAAGGGAACTACAGCAACTAAAAAGCTTTTACACAGTGAAGGAAAGTATCAACAAGATGAAAAGACACTGAATGGGAAAAGATATGTGCAAATGATATATCTAATAAGAAGTTAATATCCAAAATATACAAAGAACTTATACAACATCTAAAAAACAACCTGATTAAAAATGCGCAGAGGACCTGAATAGACATTTTTTCCAAAGAAGACATACAGATGGCCAACAGATACATGAAAAGATGATTAACATCACTAATCATCAAGCAACTACAAATCAAAACCACAAGATACCATGTCACACCAGTCAGAATGGCTGTCAGCAAAGAGACCAAAGAGATAGCAAATAACAATTGTTGGGGAGGATGTGGAGAAAAGGGAATCCTTGTACAATGTTGATGGAACTGTAAATTGGCACAGCTACTACGGAAAACGGTGTGGAGTTTCCTTAAAAAATTAAAAATAGAACTAACATACGATCCAGCAATTCCAGTTCTGGATATTTTCCCAAAGATAATAAAATACTGATTGAAGAAGATATATGCACACCTAAGTTCACTGCAGCCTTATTTCCAATAGCCAAGATATGGAAGCAACCTGTGTCCACTAACAGATGAACAGGTAACGAAGATGTGGTACTTACGTACAACGGAGTAGTACTCAGCCATAATAAAGAATGAAACCTTGCCATTGGCTACATACATGGACCTAGAGGGTTTTGTGAGAAAGTGAAATAAGTCAGATGGACAAAGACATCCTGTGTATAATTTCACTTCATGTGGAGTCTAAAACTCGAAACAAGTGAACAAACCCAGCAAAACAGAAACAGACTCAAAGACACAGAGTACAAACTGGTGGTTGCCAGAGGGAAGAGGGCTGCATGGGTAAGTGAAGTAGGTGAGGGAGACCGAGGTAAAAAAAAAATTTCAGTTATAAAATAAATAAGTCATGGAGGTATAATGTACAGCATGGGAAATATAGTCAATAATATCATAATAACTTTTAAGTGATAGATGGTAAGTGGACTTATCTTGGTGATCATTTTCAAATGAAAAATACGGAACCAAAAGATTAATTTATAATTGTAAGATTTTTAAAAGCTCTATATGTAAATTCTCAGCCCTTATTTACATAGGAGAATTAAGACATACATGACAACTTTGACCCAAATGACCCCAAAGTCTGTTGAAATTACTGACTCATCCATGTAATCACGAGAGGTTGAGTTTTTTTCATTGTTCTCTTTTCAGATTTTCTCTTTTTATGCCACAAATATGTGTAAGCGTTTATGATTGCAACAAATGTTTATGTGTAGAGAACAAGGAATTTGCATTAGAATGCAAGCACAATATCTTTTCAAAGTCAATTCATAGTTAGTTGACGCATAAAAGTTTTTCATTCTGTAAACACGGCCCCTAAAAGATCTACTTTCTGAATCTAAACAGACAAGTGCAACTGAAGCATTGAGGCAATAAAACCAGTGCCTCCAGTAGCATTCTGAAACTGTTAAGTACACCAAACAAATGCTTTAAAATATTGGTATGGTATTCTTACACTAAACAGACAAACAAACAAACAAGAACCAGCCATGTTCTACAACATTGTACTTTAAAGCATCAAACATGAACTTATTTATGTGTTAGCACAGATCTGGAGTTAATGGATAATTATTTGCTAGAACAATAATGTATTACTATTATGAAAGTAATGTTGAAATCTATGAAATGTGAATTTTTTTAAAAAATGACACTCATGTAGCCCTACAAAGAATGAGCATAAAGTAATATCCACTTGTAAATGTCCAGCACAGAATTTAGTTGTAGTTTTTCTTGAGGCTGATGAGCATCAAATTTAATTTCAGAATATAAGTATCGGTGGGTGGTACCTTCCACAGAAAAGGTCAATAAAGATTATAGTGTCAATCTGTTAGGAAATAAACTTCTCAGAAAGAGATACAGATTGGTGGGGATTAGCCCAACTAGTTTTAACACACTATATATTCCAGTAACAGTCACAGTGTCTTAATGAGAAAATCGATTTTTATTTATGTCTAATATTAAATTATATATTGGGAAGAAATCTGCTGTTCTGACCAAGTACTATTCACCACTGCTATTGATCTTTGAACATGTTGGCACAAACATAAAAATGGCACATTATGTGAAAAGCTCTTGTCACAGAAGCAGCTTTTTTTTGTTTTTTAGTTTTTATAGAAATTATTATGTATTTCTTTTTTCCTGATAATGTTTTATTATATTTGCCAGTTTTCCCTTAAGACAGATTCATTATATTTACTCCTTCTCCCTCATAACTAATGAACACTTCCATTAAATTTTTAAATTGAAGTATATAGTCAGTTACAATGTGTCAATTTCTGGTGTGCAGCATAATGTCCCAGTCATGCATGTATATCCATATATTCATTTTTATATTCTTTTTCATTAAAGGTTATTACAAGATATTGTATATAGTTCCCTGTGCTATACAGAAGAAATTTGTTTTTTTTTTTTTAATCTATTTTTATATATAGTAGCTAACATTTGCAAATCTCAAACTCCCAAATGTATCCCTTCCCACTCCCTTTCCCGGGTAACCATAAGGTTGTTTACTATGTCTGCAACTGTTTCTGTTTTGTAGATGAGTTCATTACTCTCCTCTTTCTTCTTTTTTTAGAAGCAGCTTTTAATATGTGTTTACCCTCAGTGTACCTGCACTGCTTAACATGACAATTCTTCCTCATTTCCTCCCCACAACCAGACATTTTATGGTATTGGCCAGACTCGCTCCTCTTACTCTCCAGTGAAAAGTACCAGAATCGCTGGAGACTACAAATGTATCTAACCTGCTTTTGTGACCTGAAAAAGACCCCACTTACTCACTTGATTTACTGCAAGACAAATCAAACAGAATCTCTAGGTATCCCTTGGATCAGACACGTTATAAAAAGTCTATTTATCATACTGCAGCATAAAATAAAAATAATTATGCTATTATATTTGACTCGTGATCTTATAATGATCGCATTAGTGGGTGGCTGGATTTCTGCGTTGTAGAGTGACAAATCGGTTAATAAAACTCAATTTCAAGTCCCCTTGGAATCAAACTACATAGAAACTATAGCAACTTAGCAGTTCATAACAAGCCCTGACAGAGCTTATGATTTTCTTTCCCCTGTTGCTTTCATAATGGAAGAAAAAAATGCAATTAATGAAGCATCAATCTTTATGCTGATGTCAGCAGAGGGGGGAGAGGAAGAAAAGAAAAAGGAAGTGGGGAGCTTGTTGAAAGAGCATCCGTTTTCCCCGAAGCGTCCACCTACAGCAGACTTGAGAGTGATTTAAGTACTTATCTCAGCCCTAACTCAGGGTATGACAAGGATGCAAGAAAATTAAAAGGCAAAATAATATAGTAACCTATAATGAAGAAGAACATGAAAACGAATGTATGTATGTATGTGGATGACTGAAGCATAATGCTATACACCAGAAGTTGATACAACATTGTAAACTGACTATACTTAAAAAAAAAAAGGCAAAATAAAAACCATCCTTGAGTCTTCCGTAGCTAAGCAGAAGAGAGCACGGATAACTTCCTTAACTTCACAGTCTGTTCAAAATGGAACTTGAGGGGAGGGTATAGGTCAGTGGTAGAGCACATGCTTAGCATGCACAAGGTCCTGGGTTCAATCTCCAGTACCTCTGATAAATCAGTCAGTAAACCTGATTACCTCCCCCTGCACCGCCCCCCCAGAAAAAAATTGCAACTTTTTCCATGAGGCTACGGGCTACCATGATCTCCGATTCAAAACACCCAAGTCTGCTGATGCTGCTCTGCTTTTACTTCCTTCTGTGCCATTTATCACCCTCTAAAAGCAATTCAATTGACTCTATTATTTACTACTAATTTATTATGAATATATATTTATTGTCTGTGTCCTTCCACTAGAATGAGGGGGAAAAAATGTTGGTGATGTTCAATAACAAGCTCACGTGCCTACAACAGTGCCTGGTGCAGTCAGGGCACCGTACAAATCCACTGCACGAACATAACTATGATTTGTGCCCAGAAGTTAAGCCAGAGTGCAAACATTCGAGATAGACCAACAGCATAAAGAGGCAACGGTGATTCTAATGCAGATCGTATTTACCTCTTCAGTACAGGATTGTCATGTGAAATCCATCACACAATCACAGATTCAATTATGACTTCTGGGTTGACAGTTGTCTACACAAAATCTTCCAGAGCAGACTGACTCCTCCAAACCTTCGATCCAAGTTCAACAAATGCTATGGGAATCCTGATCGACATCAAACATTCATGTTTAGCTTTGAGTGCTTACTTTCCTCTCTGCTTTATGGGGGACACTTTTTGTTCTGTCATAGTTTTATGGAGAAATGGCGACAGTCTTATAAATGCCGACTGATTCGAACTCCTTCCACAAAGCAGTCTTCAGGCAACCTTTAAGGCTCAGCACAAAGGCGGGCAGAACAGGAGTTAATGTTCAAGCTGGGAGCGTGAAATATACAAGATTTACTGTCTGTTTCCTCTTGCGCCTCCTAACCCGACAGGACACGTCCCAAACTGTCTGACTATCCACAAGATGGATTTCTGCCTTTTATTGGCTTAAGCTGTGAAAAGTGTGCTAGTAGCTTTTTAACACCAAGGGTTTCTTCCTGCTCCTTACCCGACACACACACACATAGTATCTGGCTTTATTACTTTAAGTTTTAAAAAGTCATGTTTTGCTAAAGATGAAACTTATGTAGAAAAATGTACTGAATGCCTGACATTTGGTATGTTTTCCTTTTTCTTTTTTTAAACAAACTCCTCCACTGTCATGTTTTTATCATGTTAACAAAACTGGCTAATTTTAACTTCTTGAACATTAACTCCGAGAATTAAAATCACCCAATATTACGGTAAAAAGTAGGGAAAATAATCCTCAGTAGCTCCTTAACGACATGTTATCTAACAGTTTCAAGGCAAAACCATGATTCCTAATGGCTCTGAGAAACAGATGAGGCGAGAGGAGGACCATAGTGCTTACACTCTCCCCGTCTTCTGCCCATGGTACTGCAGCCAAGAACTGTTTTCTAAATATCTCATTTTTGTAATCATGAAGTCAACGGCCAGTGCAGAAGCAATGGGAATTTCCAAACTCTGAGTCCACTGCTCGATGACCTCATTTAGATGATAAACTGCAGAATAATCTAATTTAACTTAATAAGAGTTTTGAACACTGTGCTTCGCAATCAGCAGAGGCCGCCTCACATTTGAACATTTCATCTTTCTCTTGTTCGTATTTTTAGTTAAAACATAAGAATTACATTTTATGAAAAGCTTAGTAGGACCAGGAGTCAAGCTAAGTCTCTGCAAATATCTCACTCAACCCTCGAACAAACCTAGAAGGCAGGTGATCTCATTAGCCTTGCTTTTTAGATGAAGAAACTGAAGCCTGAAGCCAGGGGAAATTGGAAAAACTGAAGCAGGTGTCACCCAGCTACTGAATGCAGAACTGGACTGGAACACAGCAGCCTGTCCCACTTTAGAAGGGTGAATTCATTAAGAAAACATAATACTCCTAACTACACATCCACCTAGCAACAGACCTTCTAAATACACTCAGCAAAAGTGGACTGATGTGGAGGGAGAAACAGACAAATCCATAGTTATGGAGAACGAACACTCCTCTCCCAACAATTAGCACAAGCAGACAAACAGGAGACCACAGGAGATCTGAATAAATGATCAACCAACTTAAATAATGTGTACAAAACACTCTGTCCAACAACAGGACACGTTCTTTTTAAGCGCACGCAAAACATGCAACACAGACCATATTCTGGGCCAAAAAAAAAATTGACAGATTTAAAATAACTGAAATCATACAAAGCATATTCTCTGACAATAATGCAATTAAATAAGAGATCAACAACCAAAAGATAATCTGGATAATCTCCAAATATTTTTAAATTAAATAACAGGTTTCTAAACAACTCTTTGATCAAAAAAGTCACAAAGGAAATTTGAAAATATTCTGAATACATTATAAAAACACAATAGATCAAAATTCACAAGATACAGTGCTTCGAGGGAAATTTTAACTTATGCTATTAATACTTTGTTAAAAAGGGTTTCAGCTCAATGATCTAAGATTCAACTTGAAACTAGAATAAGGAAATACTAGATAAGAAATCAATGAAATTGTGAAAAGAAAAATTTAAAAAAATTTAAATGTAAAGTTAGTGTTATGAAAGATCAATAAATTGGACAAAGCACTAAGACAGAAAGATTCTAAGAATGACCCCCCCACCTCCTGTTTTTAACACCCTTGTGTAATTCCCTCTCCTTGATCGTGAGCAAAACCTGTGATGCTTTGTCACAGGTGATGGGTTGTCACTTCTGTGACACGTTACATAGACTGTGACTTCCATCTTATTAGCAGACTCTCCGTTAACCTTCTCAGTTTACACACTTGGACAAAGCAGCTACCACGCCGCAGATGCTCACACGACAAGGAATTGAAGGTGGCCGATGAATTCTGCCAACACGTGGTTTTAGGAGTAGACCCATCATCAGTCTAACATTCAGCTGTGACACTCACCTCTGGCCAAAACGACTGCAGCCTTGGGAGAGACCCTGAAGCCGAGGACTGGCTAAGTCATGCCCAAGCTCCCCAGTTCTGACCCACAGAAACTTTTCTATAATACACTTTTTGCTGTTTTAAAGTCACTACGTGTGTCGTAACTTATTATGGGGTGATAGATAATTGATGTAAAATTAAGAAAAAATTACCAATATTATGAATAAACGTGAGGAAGTTACCATAGGTCATTACTGAGAGTTACGCGGTACTAAGAGAATATTATGAACAACTTTATGCTTATATAATTGGCACCTCAGGTGAAATGGACAGATTCTTTCAGACATAAACTTTCCAAACTTCACTCAAGAAGATCCCCTCAACAGTCTGTGTGTGCGTGTAAAGACAGAGGTGCACTCTCTCTTGCATGTCTGCTCACCTTTCTTCCCTCCTCCCTATCTCCACTCTCTCTTTTTTAAAATAAATTAAATTTGTAGCTAAAAATCTCTCCCAAACAATGGCTCCAAGTCCAGGTATGTTTTCACTGGGGAATGTTACCAAACATTCAAAAAGAAAAGTCACACTAATTCTACACAAACTCTCCAGAAAAATGAAAGGAAGAAACAGTTCCCAACATGTTTTATGAACACAGCACTACGCTGATATGAAAGCAGACAAGTAACATCTTGAGAAAACTGCAGGCCAGCAAACTGAACCTAGTACCACGCAAAAGGCACCATGACTTAGTGGATTTTCTGCTGCGGACAGCAAAACTCATTCAACCTTCAATAAAATCAATGCAGGTCAGCAATTCAATACATCAAGTAACAAAAACCATAAAATCATCTCAATTGATGCAGAAAAAACCATTTGACAAAATTTAACTTCAATTCCTGATAAATACTCTTAGCAAATTAATAATAGAAGGGACTTTTCTTAACCTGGTAAAGTGCATCTATTAAAAAAAAAAACCCTATAGCGAATATCGTACTTCCTGGTGAAAACTGAATGCCTTCTCCCCATGATGGAGGACTGAGCAAAGATGTCTGTTCTCACCAGCCCCATTCACCACATCCTGGGGAGCCTACAGTAAGGAGAGAATATAATAAGAAAAAAAAAAAACTCCTAGAAAGAAGGAACAAAATTGTCTCTTTTCACAGAAAACAGGATTATCTACTCCTGAAAAACTTCAAGGAATCTACAAAAAAGATACTAGGAATTCCCTTCAGGGATAAAGAAGGACACCTGGATACAGCACCATTGAACACAATTCCATGATTAACTCTAACTGCAGGGAGCCAAGCTTTCCCCCAACCTCTTCTCCTCTGGGAGATTTTAGGGAGTGGCTGCTGCTTTCCCATAACCACAAACTATCTTTAGTTGCTCCTATGATTTATTTTTATTCTTCCCTGGATTACCATTCAGACTCACAGCTTATCCCCCATCTATCTCCCCTTCCTCACCCCCAACAAAAAGGTTTTTATTGTTAGCACCTACATGAAAGGAAAAAGGCAACATTTACCCTACCTTCCTCTTTCAATTAGATCCCCTAGGAAAAACCAAAAGGTACACAGTCGGAATAGTAACTCCCGGACTATACAGAGTCATCTAGATTTACGGGGACACAGAAAACCCCACTGACTTTGCTCCTTCATCACAAAGCGTCTCTCTCCTCGGGTCAGGAGCAGCCTCTGCGTGAAGAGCAGAGGCTGCAACAGGGATGGGAGAGATTCTGCAGGGACAGCTGTTGCTGAGGGACACTGGACGTCGGGGAGGAGCAGGCGGTCCAAGGAGCCCGAGGGCGAGACAAGAGGATTTAGAACTGGAGAGTGTTTGAACTCTCAGTGCCCAGCTCTACAGGGAGTGGACGCTGGGGCATTTATAAGCTCTACAGTAAATGTAAGAACCCGCGGAGAATATCCTTCCAGGTGGGGCTCAGTATACACAGATTAGAAGAAGTGGACACTGTCCATAAAGGAAACGTGAATATGTATTTCTAAATACTGCCAACAGTGGGACTATCTGACGATGTTAATGATGACCTCCGGGGCCACCAGAGAAACGGCATCACTTCCTGTTGGTCACCTACCATCTGTTAAGAACAAGGGCTGTAACCTTGCAAAGGACTCCATCTTTGTGGGAGGGGTGATTCTTCAGCTTTCCCATCTACTCCCAACCCCATAACTATCATTTCAGTTCATAAAGGAACAGCCAACAAGTGATACAGACTAGGCTCCTTGGTTCCAGTGTTTCCCCCAAATCACTGGTTTTGATCCTTAGAGCTTATATGCCTGTCACGCTATTTTTAAAGAAACACAAACAAAAGTGGGGTGGGAGAACACGGAGGTTGTGACTGCTCCTGTCTTCAGGGTCGGACAAGGTATCTACGAGAACGTTAATGCAAATCAAACCAAGGTTTATGGAAACCCCCACGTATATTTACTTTAAGCAGTTTTGCTGACTCTCCAGCTTTAAATATCCTAGGACTCTAAGTTAAATGTCCTTGAACTTCACTGAGGGTCTAAATGCTACAGGAAGCTCATATCATGGCTGCTGCCTCAAAATGAATTGAAAGACACTTGCGTGATATTACAAAATATTCGTTTCTACTTGGTTGCCCTGATATGCTTAATACACTGGGACAGTGTCTGCTATCCCCTCTCCTACACAGGGTCCACTAGAATGCTGATACCATCGGCACAGGTATCTTAAAAGTCTCCTCAGCGTCACCTGAGTACAAAAAAAGACTAAAGATTTCATTTCAGAGGCCAAAGGTATTCAAGATGCAACTTTTTTTTTAGCTTGAAGACTTCCAGCGTCATGCTCTCTAAAGTTAAATTCTTCCTGTCCCACTTCCTCAGCGTCGCACACAGGACGATCACTTACCAACCAAGACAACAAGTCTGTATTTCTCATGCGTCTGTCGCCGATAGGGGGTCACTTCCTCGTAAGTGGGCACGTCAGCTGTATCATACTGGTCACTCTTCTTGCATTCATACATGGATTTATTCGTTTTCTTATCTTTTCGACTAAGACGGAAACTTCTCCTAAAACCAACTGCAAAAAACAAAAACAGATTATTTTTAGCACTAACAACTAAAACAAGAAATCCCCCAAAATGCAAATACCCTCAAAGTTGGGCTGGATTTTATTCACCATAATTATCATTACAAGTACACTTAATAATAAAAGGAAAACAGATACTCCACATTTTCATTAAAACAACTAGTAAGAGAATTGTCTAACATTTAATTACAGTTTTCAGAAATCAGTCAGTAAAGCAACGATGTTATAAAACAAACAAACAAAAAAACAATAAAAAATAAGAGGCCAGAAATCATAAAGAAAAATTAAGGACTGATTGATGAACATATTTGATAAGCAAAAGTTAAAAGCACTGTTAAAGGTACATTTTAAATATAAATGATGAATTCTTCCATTCATAAATACTAGAATGTTTTATACTATATTCTAAGCACAGCCTAACAACATACCTGTGGCAAAGACATCATCTTTCGTTAAAAAGAAAACTAAAGTTAGGGAGAGTGGCCTGTGCATGGACGAGGCTGCCAGAGCCAGCCTGTCACTGAGAGCAAGGCGCTCAGCCGTTACACGTCTCTGGCGTGTGAAGTCAGTGAGGTCCTGAGGTCCTTTTTCTCCTATGGAAACTGTATGCTTTTGTAACTTGAAGCCGACTAAAAACTGGAAATAAGTTCCAGAGCCTCAATTGCATATGTTTTTCAATAGGTCATATGATCTTTTACTAAAATAGCTTTTCAAGTAATTAAATAAATTTCCTGTCTGCTTAAGGAGCTCCCTCTGGCTTAGCGCCATCAGTTACAATGTTGGCTTAGAAAAGCGAAGGCGGAAGTTCCTTTCCTCAGACAACTGTTTCATTCTGCTTGCTGTTCATACTGCTGCATCATTCTGGTTTTTTCTTTTCTAGAATACTGATGTTCGCCGTATACACCACACCATTCAAGAAGTCTCGACCTAGCCAACCCTTATATGCTCTCATAACCCAGACTTGAAGGGAAAGGAAACTGCCTGCTTATCCAAACATAATATATATTCTATATCAGCTCCACAGCGCAGAACAAAATGCAAGCACATTTTGAAAGCTATAAAAATATTCTCTTTTAAAAGAATATGGATCAAATTTGAGAAGAGTAAAACATTTTAATAAAGATATTTTATGATAAAATGCAGCAATGTAATAACTGATCTGTGTGCATTTTAGGAAACAAAGGAAAATAATTATTACTATTGGATTTAAAAAATGAGTAATATTCAAAATAAAGGCAATATTACAAAATAATTATCATTAACTATGTAGTTACAGCACTTACCTTACAGATTCACAGTGTGATAAAAATCAATCAAGAAATTAAGAATGGAGTGATAAAAGTTCATCTGTAACATACCCTGTGGCCCAGCAAGAGTCGTTATGGTTTTGAGGAGACACTCAGGTTATTTGAGGGAAAAGATTTACAAAGAATTTGAAACAATTGCTCTAAAGCTCTCTTATCAAAGGCAAAAGGGAACAAGATAAACGATGAAACATCATTATGTTACACAAAAGGATGAGATTCGAGGGAAGAAAAAGGGGAAGTGTGCCCACTTGGTCCTAGGATGAAAGAAACATACATAAATTCTAAAACCTCACCTGCTGAGAAAAGTCCAACGTCTACGTCAAGGGTCAGAGGACAAGGTGTAATTATTTTTTGTTTCTGTTTCCTAGGATATTGGGACAGACTCAGGGGAACCTGGAAAAGGACCCATCATACCTCTGAGACCTCCCAACACCACACCAGAGGCTGCGGAGTCTCACAACCACTCCCGATGCTTAAGTGCTTCTCAGACCATCATCTCTTCCTGATTTGCAGAAATGAAGGACGCCATCCCAGCTCCTGCCCCTCACCCCCCACAACAAACACCTGCGACCACTGGCCCGAACTGGAATCCAGTACACGCTGGCTTCCGGTTTGACACAGAAGTCACACATTAGCTCTTCTAACTTTGCTCTGCTGGCATTTCTGTGTTCTAATTTTGAGTTCCCACAGATCTTGCAGGGTGAGCAGATAGAACGAGAAAGTTCTTCACAAGCACTCCTCGTGCGGAGGGAGGGCCTTCCTCAAGTCACTGCAAGTACTTGGTGCAGAAACGGACCTGGGACATCAACGCCTCATCCACAGTGAAGACCTGACAAATTCCCGACCCACGGATCCCAGCTAAATCCTGCATTTCAGTGCAGGTGCTTCCCTAGGGGCATCTTCACAATTAACTGAAGTTTCCCTTTCAACAGAAAGGATAGTAAGACAGAGGGGGAAGGGGAGAGGGTGATCGGACTTCTACCCTGAGAGTTTGATGGACATCGGGGGTGGGGACCCTGGTCTCCAGGATGGTCTGGTGCAGGGTCGGTGCTTGATAAAGTCACAGGGAACTTTTCTAAACATAATTTTTTAAAGGCAACACCGAAGACCCTACTCTCAGCCCTGTTTCATTTTTTTAACATCAATTTCACCCAGGAGAGCGGGACACATTTGGTACTTTCACAAGTTAAGAGGCAGGCGGGAGGAAGGACGAACCCCGCCCACCTGAGGGCTCAGCGCGGGAAGCAGCCCTGGGGACCATGGCGGCGGCTCGCCCCCGCGCCCGCGCCCGCACAGTCTGGGATGTCGCTGCCCTCGCCCACGGCACGGCCCTGACCGCACTCCTCAGTTTTGCAGGCGGCGACGACCACGCGAGTGGAGTTCCCACAGGCTCTGAGGCTCAAGTGCCTTGGCCCAGCGCGCTCCCCCAAGTCACCCCCATCCCAGGAGGGCAGCGCTCCCTTCCCGGGGTGGGAGCAGAGACCAGAGGCGGGCAGGCCTGGGTTAACTTAACTGAACGACCTGTGACTGGCCGGCTGTGGCGAAGCTTCTCTACGGCTCATTTCTCAGCTTCACAATGAGGATCATACTACCGCCATGTCACAGGGTTATGAAGGATTACACAGTTCACGTAGAGCATTCCGCCCAGCACCTGGCGCCCGGTAAACAGCCCTACACATTAGATACAGATCAGACTGGATCATGTCCCCAGCACTGAAAGGACCCTGAAGGCAGGAACATGCTGTACCCTCCTGTGTTCCCACCACACACCTAGCAAATTTAGGAAACACACATGAAGGGGCTTAAAAAGTTTTTAACTGGATAATGTTATAAAAGACACAACATATTGAAATTACAGTCAGATTTAAATATATTAAATATTGAAAGTACCTCATTAAAGTGGTAAGGCATTTTTAAAGAAAGCAGAAAGCTTAAGCAGTGCGTTAACGAGCCTTGGTTTTCTAGACACTCTTCCTAGGGGTTTGTCATTGCTGTTCCTGCATTTCAATTTAGACAGCACCCCTCCCTCCTTATGGTCCTTTACCCGCTTGGTGCGCACACCTGTGTGTGTTCCGTACTTACACCACACAGCGCGTACACACAGGCTCACGTGCGTGCGTGCCCGCACAGGCAGGTACATACAGATACACACATACATAGACACAGAGTCGGACATCAAGAACAGCCCCCAACCCAGGAAAACCAGTAAGACAATCAGAACAGAGGCCATGACAAGATACGAAATCCAGAGCGCTTGCTTCTCAGACGAAACCAAACCAAACCAAACCAAACCAAACTGGGCGGCCAGAGGCAGTGACATGCTTGGCAGCACACAGCCTTCAGTGACATGAGTGACATGCCAGCACACCTTCATGGTCTGAGCTCTAAGGAGAGTGACTCTGACGTCAGGGAGAGGGGTTAACACTTTCTGGCCTTCAGGTCTTTGGGGGTTCTCTTTTTAAAAGGAAGGTCAAGGCTGTGTACTTAAGCTGAAAGCAAGCAGAGGGTTCTTTCCAACACACGTGAGTAAGTAACCGAGACCCTGCTTAAGTCCAGCTCGTTTTCAGTGCACAAGTCTGAGCAAGAGCTGGCTTTGAAAAGAAGGAGCGGGAAGGCAGCAGTCCCAGGAATTTGGGGGTAAGGGAACAGTTTCATACGAAATACACTTTTCCTTATATTTCACATTTTTGTAATTTGTAATTGGCTCAACGTTTTTATGGACAGGCTTTTTCCAGGGCTCTTACCCACAGCTGCTGGAGATTAGCGTTTTTTGAGGGAACAGCACGTTTACTTTATTACAATAGGAAAGTGACTTTATGGTAAGACTGCAGCTGCGGGTCGGCCCCTTAATTACAAAGAGACACTTTTTACCCAATATTTTCCAGCAGGAATAATTTACAGTGACTTGTTAACTTATTTAGTTGGGTCGCTCTGCTAAAAGAAATTTTTTTTATTATAAAGGATGACATTTAAGTTGCTCATTATTGGCTCCTTATCGCAATCAGACAGCAATGAACATTCCTTCTACGGTGTATCACTGATGATTTTATTAGGGCAAAGAGCGAGAAGCTTGATCTTGTCCAAATGCCCCTCGGGCTGGTTAATAACAATGTACATTCCCCATGGCAGCCAGTACAAACGCCCACATTACCAGTCTCCCATCAAAGGACTTCTAATCACTTTAAAATCTTTAGTGATTTGACACGTGAAAAATTGCCTATCAATTTCATTTAAACTGTTAGTAAAGTTGATTTTTTCACGTGACTTATTTGCATTTATGCCTTCTATAAATTGTTGGTTAAAATATTTCACTCCCTTTTTGATTGGGGTCTTCATAAATACAAACACATACATCTGTCCTTTAAGGTCAAAGCCCTTGCTTGGCCCTGTTTCTTGCAAAGACTTTGCAAGATTTTTCAGTTTTCCTTTTTGGAGAGATTTTAAAGGTTTATGTGCTTGAGTCTGTGAATTGCTTTCTTTTGTCATTTCCCTCATTGTTTTTGTGACTTTCCCACCCTTGAGTCTGATAAATACCTAAATTTTCTCAAGTTAAAAAAAAAATGGGTTACATGGCTTTACACTTAATTTTTTAAATCCCACCTGGAATTACTCAGCTGTGATCACAAGATCAAGCTTGTGAGGTGATGCTGTAACCTTACAGTTTTCTAAATTATTAACCAGTGGTCCCAGAAATACTTACTGAACATTCCTTTTACTACTTTATGTCAATACATACTTTGTGCTGCAGGAAGTTCACTGTCATGTCATGACAAAAAAAAAAAAAGTGATTCTTGGTCTGAGTTTAGAGCATTCTCTTCATAACGTCAATACCAAAACAACAGAAGCAGTGGTGGGAATGGTGGATATTTGTTGAGAAATCACTAGATGACACCATTTGAACTGCTTATGTGGATTTAGTTCATTTAATTCTCACAGCAACCAATGAGGTAGGCATAACAATCTACAGGTTTAAGTAACTCTTCTTTTAGCATAAGAGAAAAAAACAAAAAACAAAACCAAGGCTTTGGTTCAAATATTAAATGATGAAAGAATATCAAGAAGAAAGTTTGGAAATGTCACTCTGCATATACAGGCGTATGGGTGTATGACAGAGAAACTGATGGGACTTCTGTTACTCTATGAAGTAATTTAATAAGAAAAAATTACCAAAGAGAATCAGCAATTTAATTAAGGTTTAATTGTTTAATCTAATTAAGTTTAATTAATTAAAGGGACTAAAATTACAAGCTCTTTTTCTGTTAGAAGACTTTTTTCAAATCTAATTAAATACATTTCTGATACTCCTGTATTTCAGATGATGTGTAAAATACAAAAATATATAAAACAGTGTCACTATCCTCAAAGAGTTCCTGATCTACTAGGGGACACAGAAATTATTCCAAATACTCGTAATTTAACGGTTTTCACAACATGGGCTCATGAGCAGAAACTAAGATTTTTAGCAAGTACTTCTAATCTGATTTGACCTTTGACATATCTCTGAAATTAAGTAAATTAAACTTAGGCACTTATGATTTGGTTATTTTCAAAGTCACCTCACTATATTTTATTGATAAACCACCACCAAAAGAGTATTAAATTTAATGCTTATATTAAGCATTAAAAAAGTAAATTAAGAATCATTTGGTATTAAAATTAGTTTCAAATTATAGGTAAGTATTATGCCTATCTATCCTATAATTTCAAATGTTAGTGATGCTTTCAGCAGTAAAAAAAAACTTGAAGCATCCAAAATATACAGAAGTATGAGAAGGATTAATTATGAAACACCTTTTCAAAGAAATGAGGTTGAAGCCATTAAAATTATAAAACTATACAGCACCATAAAAATGCATTTGATATAATAAAAATTGGGAAAAAATGGACATATACTATAGTCATATTTACACCATGAATTTTACATTTAATGATATAAAAATTGGTACTTATACAGAAATATATTTAAAAAGTATATATTTCAAAAGTATAGAAACAGATGACTGTATTAGGGAGACAGGGCAGTAGGCAATTGTTTTGTCCTATTTTTTTAATTTTCCATAATGTTATGTAATTTTATAATTTTAAAAAAACCACAAAAACTACCAAGCAAATGAAATCCAGTATTGGCAAATGTATTTATGCGGTCATATATATGCATATAACAGAAATTACATTTTGACTGTGTCTCAGAGGCAGGTTCCAGTGTTCCATATTTTGAAATGATCACAGTAATAGATCTAGTTTTTATATTCTCAATAGTTAGAAATAGCCAATAAATGAAAATACTTTAGAAAAGCAATGCAAGTAAAAACAGTGGAAAAAAATTTTAAGGAGAATATGGTATGAGAACTAAAGAGCAAAGATCAAGAAAGAGAGAACCAGCAGTCTCACCTAAGCAGTGAAGATGGTGAAAGAAAAGCAGTTAGGGTTTTGAAAACTTACAACCAAACTAATAAAATTGATATGAAATTAAAAAAAAAAAAAACACAAATTGGTATATTTTTTGCCTCCCACATATAAGTAACTTCAGTGTGAATTTTTATGAGGTAAAAATAATTTTAATGATCTTTTTGATGAAATTTTGAAATTGACAATGACATTAAAAAAAAGAGATCATTTCATGAACAGACATCTCCACTAACACAAAAGGCCCTCGCCTCCAACAGAGTCAAGGTAACTCACCACCAACACGACCAGCCTCATTTAATCACCCATGTGAATGAAAGGAGGACCTGCCTTCCTGTTAATTACAGGAAAATAAATACTATTGTGTTACTACTTGCACTTTTCAAATGGGCCAGTTTCCATCTTTGGTTACATTTCTTTTCTGTAACTAATCTTGTAAAACAACATCAGATATTATGCATCCCCAGTGTTTTTAAGAATAAGAAGCTTTTAATATGTTAAATTTGACAGATGTTTGTATACTGGGAAAAGAAGTATTTCAGTGAAATCTGCTTGAAATCATAACAGCAATATTGGTCTTAGGCACCTCAAAAATCAGAGATTTATGGAAAGATCCACTCTAAAGTTCCTAATTTTTTGAAGAAATACATTTATTTGAAGCAAACACAGTCAAGAAAACGACTTTGTTTCTTAAAAAAAGGTAAAAATATTTTAATTCTTTTTTCTCACCTTAAATATACTAAAATATGCATTTTTTTTAATTGGGTGAACTGCCAAAAACACTGTGTGAGTTATTTTTCTGCATCTTAAAACAATGGATTAATTTGACCAAGCAAATATTTAATGAGTTCAGTAGGTACCTTAATTACAAGGAAGAGAAAATATAAATACAAATGAACTCTTTAAGATAATTTTAAAAAACTCATGTAGATATTAATAAAAATTAAGCATCTGGAAATTATTATACAATGTTAGGCTCCTGACAACAAAATGCTGAAAACTCCTTATTAAAATAAACATTTTTAATATAATGCCAATCCTGTTATAATGATATAGATCATAATAGACATGTAAAAACTACGTAATGTGATCCTAAGACAAAATTATTTTTGAAATGATGGTCCCGTAGTATGCCAACCATAAAATTATCCCAAAGACAAAGGACAGTGATTAAGAACATCTTACAACAACATACAAGTAAAAATCTCGGGAGGAGGTTGAAACTGAAAATAAATGCCAGCACAAAACTATAAAAGTTACTGAGATCTGTCATCTTCTATATCCATCTTATAAAACAGTGTCAGGAAAAAAAATCAAAGAAACGTGAATGTTACCATGGATTATACTGACCAGCCAGACATGTGATGATTTTGTATATAAAGGGGGAAAAGGCTTTTGAACAAACTAATGGAAAATTCACCTCTGGAATGTCACAGGTACAAAGCTACTCTCAGTATACAGAAACGTTCAAATGCCATAAATACCCTGGAATCTTTCAGCTCATCTCCAGCTAAAAACAAAAATAGAAACTCAAAGTACCTCATGAAATCATGAAAGCTAATATAAAATATCAATTTGCAATTTCCAAGAAAAAAACCACCTTGTCTTAAAAAGTTTTCCTGATACCACCACCAATTTATTTTTAAAGCACAGCACAGCATTACTATTAAAAGAAAAAAGAAAAACCATATGAGAATTTAATCTTCTTCCAGCCAGCTAATAAAGAAATGGGTTCTTACTTACTCTTTCTAAATTATGAGAAAATACAGCATGCACACATAAAAGTGAATATAAAAATATAATTCTGAAAAGGGGAAAATTGGATTTGAAATTTTAATGTATTTTTTTAAGTTGAGTCTGTGCAATCTAAAATTCTCCAAGCAGGAATGTTTTGTTTTTTTTTTTCTGTTCAGAGAAAATATTTCCAAGTAGTATTCCAGACATGTTGAGATTATGCAGAGTACTTTCTTGTTCAAGAAACAACCTGCACCACTTTGGAAAGAATGCTTCTAAATGTTCTCTTTGTGCAATTTTTATTTTTTAGGAAAAATACTAAGATAGTATATTTTGACACAGCTATACTTACCTATATAATATTCTTTTTGTTTAACTTGTATTTTTACTTTTTTAAAATCTTATTTTATTTTTAATTTATTTTGGAGGGAGGAGGTAATTAGGCTTATTTATTTATTTGTTTAATGGAGGTACTGGGGATTGAACCCAGGACCTTGTGCATGCTAAGCACAGACTCTACCACTGAGCTATACCCTCCCCACTTACATAACATCTTTAATATGACTGAATATTAGAACAAATGAGAATTTTGCTAGATTTATAAAATAGGCACTGTAACTTGAGGATCACTGGTGCTTAAACATCAGAAAAATAAGAAACAGGATTAGAAAGAAACACAGAACTAGAGACGGGTAAATAACAACTCTTAAAAGAAATAACAGCAAATGGGCAGTTTTGTTTTTATCGAACTTTATGGTAAACACTTTAAATAGAAAGAACAGTCTTAACTCACGTTAAGTCCTCAAACTGATTTTGTTTTCAAAGAATGCATGAAGTACTCCAGCAAGGGCAGAGGGCGAGGAAAACTGATGATTTTTCAGGAGATCATTTGCAAGAAATTATGTCTGTAGACAGGCACATGATAAGCAGTGCTTTTGTGAATTGTTCGTTACACAATTTCCATAATGAATTAACCAGAGCAAAAGAACACTGTAATTCTCACCAATGTTAAAAAAAAAAGAAATCACTCTTCATATGGACTATTTTGTATTGTTGCAGGAGAAAATTACAGACAATCTTTAAAGGTTATTCTTCTGCCATGGAGAAGCAATCAGCCTTTGGAAGCCAACATACACACACCCACATACAAACCGAAAACACGCTTTCACGCCACCCACCAAAGCTAAAGGAAATTTTCAAGAGCTTATAGGAGGAAATGAATTACTCCTAATAATTCGTATGTGTGTACATATGTGTGTATATACTTTAAGTATGAACATATATACACACACTTTAAAAGGTGCAATTTCCTGCAATTCATACTTACAGCATACTATCAGTTTACCTTCGCTTGATTAATTTCAGGCAAACAATACACAACTTACACCACTTAATCAGTGAGCTTTTTCTTTCCTTCCAATAACAACAGCCAAGCCTCTTTTTATTGATAAATACAATGACCTTCAAGAAATCTAGCATGTTCCATACACATTAGTAAGAATCCTACAGCCCAGGGCACAGTGTTATCAGGGATGGCTCACTAAACATGGTTTTAAAATACAATTCTTATACAAACAGACATTCACTTCTTAGAGTGTTATGATGTTACTTTTCTCAAAAGAGTCAACATAGATCATTTTGACATGGGATGTACTTTTCAAAAATGTAACCAGTCATCAGGGAAAGGGCTACATACATAGGTTGTTTTGTGCTTGGTTTTGCACATCAGAGAAAGTGAAAATCATTAAAATGTATTCACTGGGTGGTCAGCCTGATTTAAATCAACAGCTGTCATAGGTCTACAAGGTGACCCTGGGCAGGCCCAGTGTGGGTCCCAGGGAATTCTGTCTGCAGGGTTGTGCCTTCTGCTTTTCCTCTCCTTCTGTAGGCTCAGGAGATACAGAGTGTGGAGGCAGGTGAGGGACAAGGGTAATGTAAAATAAGCCAGGGTCTCAGAAATGCTTCTACTTAAATATAAATAGTACTTGGAAAAGACCTCATGAGATGGTGAAATTCCTAGGAAATCTGGACTATATTCCAGAGTGGTCTGAAAGCTGGATGAAGATGCCATGTGCTAAGGATGGATGCAGACACACCCTGTGTATGAGGATGTCCTTCAAAACCTGCGGCCCTGTGACGCGTCTGTCACAGACGCATGGTGGTATACGTTGGGATTGGATGTCCACCAGAATACTGTGATTGTTTTGCAAGCAGTAAGTGACTGAAATGTTACAAATCCACTCTATTCTGTTGATTTGTCTTGTTTAAATTACTTCTTTTAGTGAGAGAAACATTTGATGTGGAAGTCATATCAAATCACCAAAGGGTAAATTTTTCCTCAATACAATAACTACCATAGATATATTTAAAGTAGAATAAGAAAATGGAGAATGCGATGGTTAAACTTACATGTCAACTTGGCTGGGCCACAGTGCCCAGATATTTAGTCAAACATTATTTTGGTGAAGGTGTTTCTGGTGCAGGTGTTTTTTTGGAGAAGGTTAACATTTAAAACAGCAGGCTCTGAATAAAGCAGACCACTTTCCATAATGTGGGTGGGCCTCATCCAATCAGTTGAAGGCCTTAATAGAAAAAAGACTAACCTCTCCCTGAGCAAGAAGGAATTCTTGTCTTTAGGCTAAAACTGCAACTGTTCCCTGGGTCTCCAGTCTGCTACCTGCCCTGCAGATTTTGACTTACCAAATCTCCACATTCACATGATCTAATTCCTTAAAATCTGTATGTGTGTGTGTTTACATGTATACACATTCTGTTGCCTGACTAATACAAAAGATTAGGAGGGAAATATTAAAATTTTAGAATACACTAATATTTCCTTAATTAGTAGCAAAATCAATTTCAACAGTTCAGTATCCCTTATAATAGAGAAAAGCAATAAAACCAAAATTTGGTTCTTTGAAATATTAATAAAATTGACAAACTGTTATCTACACAGGCTAAAAAAGTGTGTTGGGGGAGAGATCAAAGTTATTAAAATTACCATTGACCTCGAAGAAATAAAAGACATAAGGGAATACTATGAACTAACTGGATGCCAACAAATTAGATAATCTGGATGAAATGGATAAATTACTAGAGAGACACAAACTACTGAAACTGAAAAAACAAACACAATCTGAACAGATTTTTACAAGCAAAGAGATTAAGTCAGTAATTGAAAAACTTCCCACAAAGAAAAGCCCAGGACCAGATGGCTTCACTGGTAAATCTGATCAAATGTTCAGAGAATAATTAACACAATCCTTTACAAATGCTTTAAAAATATGTGAGAGTAGATAACACTTCCTACCTCAATGTATGAGGTCAGTATCATCCTGATACCAAAATCAAAGACATCACTGTGGAAAAAAAAATGTACAGACCAATATCCCTTATGAACACTCACACAAAAAATCCTCAAAATACTAGCAAGTCAAGTTCAACAACATATTAAAAAGGATTATGCACCATAAGCAAGTGGGATTTACCCTAGGAATGCCAGGTCAACATAGGAAGGTGATCAATGTTACACACGACATTAGTAGATGGAAGGGAAAAAGCTACATTATCATCCCAACTGGTGCAGAAGAAGGATTTTCTATACACAAGAGGAGGTAATCTTCTGATCGAGACAGTTTTACAACTTCCTTTCCAATCTGGGGTCCTTTTGTTTCTTTCTCTCGTGTATCTGCCCTAGAACTCCCGGTACCACGTTCAGTAAAGGGGCAAGAATGGGCATCCCTGTCTAGTTTCTGATCTTCAGGGAGGAGCACTCAGCCTTCACCATTGAGTGTGCTGTTAGCTGTGGGATTTTCGTAGATGCCCTTCATCAGTTGGGGAAATTCCCTTCTATTCTTTGTTTAAGGTTTTAATCACAAAAGGGTGCTGGATTTTGTCAAATGGTTCTCAACCCAACCAAGCTACCGAAACTGTTCACCTGGGTGGCCGATAACTCCCCCACGCTCTGCACACTCAGTGGTCAGTTCTCTTTCCTCATCTTACTTGACTGAACAGCTGCGCTCGTCAGCGATGATCACGCCTTCCTCCCTGAAACACGTTACTTTTACTTTGCTCCTAGAGAGTCACGCTCCTGGTTTTCCTTCCATTTCACTCCGGGTCCTTTTCTTGCCTGTATCATCACTCGCTCCTGGGAGATCTCATCCAGCTTCAGAGGTTTAAATCTGATCTAATATTGACAGCTCCAAAATCAACAGTCTAAACTCAAGAGTGCTACCCTGTCTGGTGTCTCTATTTGATGTCTTAAACTGAATGAATCCCAATGAAACACCTGAAATTCCCCCAAGCCCAAAGCCCTCCTCCACCGTCTTTACCATCTCAGTAAATGGTAACTCCCTCCTTGAATTTACTAAGCTCACCCTTGATTCTCCAATTTGTCTGAAAATCTTGTGAGGTTCTACCTTCAAAATATATCCAGAATCTCCTGTCTTCTCACTGCCTCCACTGAAATATCTTGGTTCAAGCTGCAGTCATTTCTTGCCTGGATCACTACACAGCTCCCTCAGGATCCTTTCTCAACAGGTCAGCCAAAAGGATCCTTAAATGTACAACAGCACACGTCAATGCCCTGCTCAGAACTCTTCAGTGATTTCCCATCTCACAGAGAGTACGAGCCGAGGAACCCCGCCCAGCCCCCCTCACACAAGCACTGTTACTGTGCCAACCCCAATTGTCTTCCATGTTCTGCTCTGGCCACGCTGATCTCCTCACTGCTCCTCTGATGCATTGGGGCCCTGCCTCAGGACCTTTGCGCATGCCTGTCCCACTGCTTGGCAGGCTCATTCCCCGCAAACTCCCTTCAGTGTTGAGCTCAAACATGGCCTCAGGGAGGCCTTTCTTGACCACCCTAATGAAACCTGAAGCCCCATTTCCTCACCTGGCCCACTGCCTCATTCTTGCTTTATTTTTTCTCATAGCGTGGATCACCATCTAACGTTTTACATAATTTATTTACTTATCTGTCTCCAGCTCCACCCCCATGTGGCAGCTCTATGAAAGTGGGTCTGTTTTGATCTCTGTTGAAACTCCAGTGCCTAGAAGCTAACAGGTGCTCAATAAATATTAGGAAAAAATCCAGAAATAGCATTAGAAGAAAGTTATATTCTGTAAAGACTAGAAGAAACTGCTAACCAGAGCCAACACAGTTGTCTTTGCAGGAAGGACACGGAAAGAGGCTTCTGTTTTTGGCTGCATATATATTAAGATCTGTTGGCCACGTTTTCCGCTTTGCCACAGTGAGGTTCAGAAAGGGAAACTCATTTCAAGCCCAGGAATGGAAAGGAGTTGATAGCTCTACCCTATAAGCAGGGCTTGCAAAATCCCAAAGCCGTTAGAAGTAGATGGGCAGGTAAATCTCAAACTGCATTCTGTCAACACTGACACATTTTGCACAGTTAGTCACTCCTCCAAGAACTAGGTTGTCCCATTTTTCCTTAAATGCTCTTTGGTTACTTTTACTTCCTCACATTTGGAAACGTGGATACAGGGCAATACTTTACTATTATAACACAAACACCAACACAATTGTTAAGAGAGTGCCAACAGAGACACGGTCTCAGCACTGGCGAGGCCAGAGGAGCGGTGGGGACCATGCTGAACTGGAGAGCTTGGCTTCCATTTAAGGGGTCACGTGCGTAACTCAGTTCCAGCTAATTCTTTTCTTTTTTTAAACTGAAGTAGTTGATTACAATGTTGTGTTATTTTCTGATATACAGCATAGTGATTCAGTTATTTACATAAATACATACATTCTTTTTCATTTTAAGTTATTACAAGATATTAAATATAGTTTCTTGTGCTATATATTAGGACCTTGCCATTTATCTATTTCATATATAGTAGTTTGTATCTGCTCACTTATATGTAGAATCTAAAAAAAAAAAAAAGGATACAAATGAACTTATTTACAAAACAAAAAGAGACTCCAGTAAACTATGAACATTGAGAAACAAAGGCCCTGTTTGGTCAAATCTTTTGTTTTGTCAAAGGAGCCAGGAATTTTTATATGAAAATTTCTCCTCTTTGTGGGTCTGACAAAAATAGGTCTTTTTGTCTAACCACAGCCTGAAGACTGTGAGCCCCCAGTTTGAGACGAATTATTACATGATACGTGATACTCCCATTTTACCTGGATGGCAAAATGGTATTTTCATCCGTAATTGGGTGGTGCCGAACGGTTTCCTGGAAGGACAAAGTCCTCTGCCTTTTCAAAACAAAAGAAAACCCTTTTTTTTTTTTTACTGGGTCAGAGAAAATGGGGAGATCTGCATGCTTAACTTCACCCACTAATGCCAAATTCCTTTACCTAAAGCTCCCCCGAGTCTTAATTCCATCCAGCCTCACCTGCTTTGGGGCTTTGTTCAATGAATTACTTCCCATCTCAGAGTCTCAATCCTTCACCGGCAGTAAACGATCTTCATAATACCCTCACCTGTAAAAATCCCCTTGAGCACAACTCGTCTCCCTCACTGTCCACTCGTACCTGCAGGACTTCGGCTTCCGGGAAAGTCGTTTCTCGGGTGTCATCAGTGACTCCAAGTTGCTAGATCAGTGGCATTTTATCAGATCTCATCATCTTAGAGGTCTTGAAAGAAACCCATTGTGCTCATCACCTTTGCCTTTGTGCTTCCATTAATATCTACTGATTATACATTGATTTTATAAAACTCCACATTCTCTAAGAGAGATGTAGATTAAAACCAGTATTTTGTTCTTTGCATAAAAAGTTTATACAAAGAATAATGTGAGTGCAAACGTCAGGCAGAACATTTATCAAATGTGTAAATTACTTAGCCTGTCACTGAAGGTCACATATTATCAAGGGCCACGATAAATTTCCATGCCTGTCACCTACAAGTCATCAAACTTAAATATGCCTTGTGCTCTGCAACAGTCACCTCCCTCCAAGCTATTGCCTCTACCCTCATCCTCCGGTGCTAACTGTAATTCCACCCAACCCATGGTACCCAGCTCTAATGTCATCCTCTTGTGGGATGAAGTCCCTTGCCTCCTTGGACTGAGATGACCATCACTCCCTCTGAATTACAACATTTTATGTGACACACATCACAAAATGCTTTATGCTACAGGTACTCACTAGATGGATCTACACTTACCATCTAATAGATCAAGTATAAGCCCTTAAATCAGGGAGAATGGGTACCCATCCTTCTACTTTGGAGAGAGAGAAAAGCTGGCAGTTACGGGTGCCCATCTCTTCACCTCTCCAGGTCTCCAAACTCCCAGGCAGCCTCCTCCCACAGCGACTCTGGCTTGGCCATGAGACTGTCTTTGGCCCACGGGCCAGGAGCAGGTGTGATGTGAGCTCAAAAGCACTTAAAAAAACTGGAGATCGTGTTCTCTGCTGGCCTCTGGAACTGTGAGACCACTACGTGGGCTAGCTTACGAAGGAGTGGAAGTTACATGAAATGCAAACAAATTCCCCCAGCTGAGCACTCCTGCCCCCAGACCGACCAGGCCCCCACCAGACAACGGGGACTGCGGTGATTCACAGGCCAGCACGGACTGGAGCCGCCCAGCTGACCGGAGAAGCAGGAGAATGAGAAATGCTCACTGTTTGAAGCCACTAAGATTTCCAAGATTGTACTGGGAAGGTATCAATGGATACACAGAGTATCTGGCACACTGCAGTGTTCTGAAACGAGTAAAGCATTAGTGCAATTTTAACCTCGCCCTGATCATCCAATTCTCTCTGTAAATTATAGATTTTCTAGCCTAGAAATGAGAATATCCTCTGTTTCTGCAAGGGTTTATCTGTTTGTTTGTTTTGTAGAATGAAAAAGTAGAGGGCAGCGTACCATGAAGGACACAGTGGGTGTTATACCTGCAAAGATGTACATTTGAAGCCAGGATGCACGATGGACTGTCTGTACATGTAAAGCCCGTAAGCTTTCTGTGCCTCGGTCTCCTTCTTACAAAGTGGATAAAACACCACTCGTCTCACCGTGTTGGAGAGAAGATACATTAAGTGCCAAATACAGTATCTGGCACATTTCTTCAATAACCAAGAGATTACATCACCTTAGACATGAATATTTATCTGAAAATAAGGAGGCTGAAGCATTTCTCTCTCAAATTGAGTTTCTACACCACCGCCACTCACTACTACAAGCGGAGAATTTGTCAGTGCTCATGGCAGAGCGGGGAAAGGGGAGAGAGCTCAGTGGTAGAGTGCATGCTTAGCATGCATGAGGTCCTGGGTTCAAGCCCCAGCACCTCCATTTAAATAAATAAACACCTAATTGCCCCCCCAAAACAAAAACAAAACAGAACAAACAAAAATCTCTGGATATCCTGGCTTTTGTTTATCACATCCCTTGGCAGCTCCAAAGTGGGAAGTTTTTCTTCCAGGACAGATGAGCAAGTTAATCATAAGGCTTAGTTGTACCGGGGGCTGGTCAGTCAGTGGTTACGTGGGGGCCGCTATGGGACTCATAAATCATTAGAAAACAGAACCAAAAAGTTAGTAAGAAGAAAGTTATTTAGAAGCTTTGAATGATCCACAGCTCACCAGATAGTTCATTAAAGTCCAGACACAGTTAACTGAGTAAACTTACTTATTAGCACAAACAGAGGCTTTTTCATCCTCTATCAAAAAATATATGGCGGTTTACGAAAAACAGAGCATCTGGCAAGCTTCCTGAATAATAAACCAAAGCACACTGTGAATTCTTTTGTGTCCAACCGACTGAGCCAGTTTAATATAAAGGTTCATGCTACCCCCCCCCATACCAGAGCATGCTAAGGCAAATAGGCTAGTTTTAGATAAAATATTCTAACAGCTTTGAAGAAAGCAACAAAGAAAGACGTCCTCTTCCATGATCAATTGCTCACCTAGATCGGTTCCTCTGCTGATACCACCACATTCAGCATCTTCTGGATGGAGTGTAAAAGCACACAGAACAAAAGCCAAGAAACAGAGCAGAACGGTTAGAAGCCCAGCCACAGATGCAAAAAATAAATCACTTCAAACAATTACGAAGCACAGCAACAGAACGGCCCTCACAACGCCACCCTTAAACATAAAACGCTGCGTTTTATGTTTAAGTTGAAAGTCACATTTTGAGACATCATGCAATTGTGTTTTTCAAGCTTCTTCAGAAGTGCCTTGAGGCCGTTCCAAGAAAATGGTAACGGACCTGCCTGATACGTTTACACTCTGGCAGTGAAGGAAATGACACCACTCGATCCCCAAAGTGAGTTTATTTTTGTAAATCAGGCTCTTTGATAATATGTAAAACGTAGCACTGATTTTGGCTCACTGGATTAGACAGAAAGGTTAAAGTTAAGCTACAGCCTTTCTTTTGCTAATAAGAGTCTGTGTGGGGAAGGAATAAAGGCATAATATTTTAATTTTTATTCTTTTTTTAAAAAAAATAAACAGCTACAATCATTTTTTAAACAATGTGCTATTAATTATTTTTGGGAATTTGAAACACTGGGTTATGCATATCTTAGAATTTTAATTTAAATGGTGTAGTCCTTGTTATTTTAGGTTTCTAGTTTTTATGTATATATGTATTTAAAATGAACAGTGCAGAAATCAAGTAGTTGAGAAAACTCACATCCTCATGTTAAAACAAGTCTGTCAGTGTATCTGAATCGCATTGTTTGTTTCATTCACTTTTATTCAAGACTGACAGATAAAAATGATGGACTATATCAGATTACTTTCTGTATTTCTGCTGTATGAAGCAAAAAAATGTACATTTCTTTCTTAAACAAAGCCCAACTGTGACTGGGAGACACTGTAATGTCAAGATGGAAGTTTGAATGTACGATAATCTTTTACAAACTGCTTGCTATGTTCAATTTAACCCTCTAGGTATGTGCACTAAATAAAATTACTAAACTACGTAAGGTAACTTTTATACATGTACCTTTAATTTCCTCTGAGAAGCAGAAAAAAAAAAAGAGGAAATGATTAAATGTACAGAAAATGCAATTAAACTAGGAAGATGTTGCATCCGAGGGACCAAAAAAAAAAAAAAAAAAAATTCTACCTACCACACTCAACTGTTTCCTCACCTTAGAAAAGCCAAAGGAAAAAAAAAACAAATGTATTTTAAATATTTCAAAATAATTAGTCAAAGAATAAACAGAATTTATGAAGAACTACATTTTAGACTACACTGTAGTTACAGTCTAAAAACAACATACACACTTCAGTAAAAATACAAAATCTTTATATGACTTATTAGATATCCAAAGAGGGGAAAAAAATCAGTATTTTTTCAAAATAATATCTTCAATAAACGGAACTTAAATATAACCATTTATTTTCATAGAACACTTCTGTTTATACTCTGTTTAAAATTGAAGATATTTCATGATGAAGACAGTGAAAGGAAGAAAGTATTTTAGAAACAAATTTTGCCCTTAAAATGTCTACATATCCTGTAAATTTAAGAATATTCTAACAATTACCAACTTATTATATATATGACCCTTTATTTCTAATCTGTGCCTATTACTTGATGAAAAGTATTTTAAAAAATAAATCTGAAATAATTCTTAAGTTACTAATAGGACAGCAATTTAAGAGTTAGGTTTGACCTAGGCAACTCGCCTTCCATTAAGGGAGGAAAAAGAGCTGGAAGTTTACCCGAAGTGCAATGTATCCACAAGTCACGACAGAGGACACTTTGCTCCACAATCTGATAGAGTGAACAGGACCCGCTGGGACTAGTTCTCTGCTCACCTATCTCTTCCAACTACAGAATGGCAGTCCAAGAATACACTTAAGATGAAGTGTGTACAGCACCCTATTTTTAATTTTCAAATACCTAGGGGTCTATCAAACTGCGCTAGTTCTAATTTGGACAGTATTAGCCAAAATGACAAGCAAATCATGATTATTCAGGCTCATAGGAGGAGTCATTTAAGTTGTAGGTCTATTTATCCTCATTTCTTAGTAGATCTGAAATGCCATGTGTATCAAAATAACAAATTATTAGAAAACAAACCATCAACAATGTGACATGGGATAGCCAAGCCAAGCATCTGGGTAGAAATGATACAAGCAAGTATGTAAGACTGATCAACCTGCCATCTCTGACGTTTCTGCCATGAAGTGGACTGTTCAACAGACAGTGTATTTTCTGATAGAAACAATAGGATAGATTGAGTACTGCACTCTTGATTAAAGACTCCGTGACACATAAGTCAGATGATAAAAGCCATGTCCCTCTCACACACACACATTAAAACACCAAAGCCAATCCACAATAAAAATAAAATCTATAACTTAAATTACATACAGTACATGTATATTTCACATTCTAATGCAAGGTCCTGAATATGCTGCATAAATTCTCAAAAGAATATTTCCTCCATGCAATTCTTAAGTAGGAAGAGAATGGAATTTTTAGCACGACACAGCATCCATGTTAGCGTCCGAGAGCAGGTACCGTGGGTGACAGACATCCAGGAGGCAAAGGAAGAGAACAGGTTTCCTTGGACTTAGCAAGTTTGAACGAGGAGGAAAAATAAATAAAGTGTGACAGGCTGCATGATACTGACTTTGGTAAGGCACCATTTCATGCACATTAAAATGCATAAATGTACGTAATTCTCCAACAATTCCATGAGGCCAAGAGTATTACCCCCATTTTCCAGATGGGAAATCAGAGGTACAGAGAAACGGAGCATTGTGTGTGTGAGAGCTGGGATTTGGACCCATGCGGTCTGGCTCCAGACTCCGAATTCTGAACTACTGTGCTATGCTATCATACCCCAAATCCCTTTTAGGGTTTTATTTCTTTTAATTTTTTTGTTTATTTTTGGGGGGGAGATAATTAGGTTTATTAATTTATTATTTTTTATCTAACGGAGGTAGTGGGACTCAAACTCATGACCTCATGCATGCTAAGCATGCACTCTACCACTGAGCTATACCCTCCCCTCCAAAATCCCTTTTGAATACCTGGATGTTCAAGCTAGAAAACTCGAGTCAGGGGAAAAATCATGGGAACGAACATGTCTCTTCCAAGCTTCCTGTCCACTTCCTTCCACCTTCTGCTGCTCCAGCCTCTTGCCTGGCCCCAAAAGTTCGATCTCCCAGGGGCATTTCTCTGACAGGAGAGCTGGGGGAGGACCACCTCCTCTCTCCACCAGAACAAGAGTCCACTCTCCGCCTTCAAGCACTGATGGACGTGCAGGATGCGACAATTATAAAAAGCCCAGAGGAGAGGCCAAGGCCACAGACAGACAGATCTGCTGTCCTCAGAGAACGGAATGTGAAAGCTCTTGTAAAAAGCATTTGATGAGCTCGGCACAGCAGGGCAGGAGGACCCGTCCCATCTTGCTGAAAGTCACCCTGATGGGACACGTCTGAGGCTCCTGGCAAGTGGAGAAACTGTGTCTACACTGGTGTGATCTCCTCAGGGGCAAAGTCAGATCCCCACTCGAGAAAGAGTTTTCTTAGCCCCCTTCACCCCCACTGACATCTCCCCCAAAAGACAGCAATGATCCATGACCACAGACCAGACCCCTAACGGCGAATCAACACTTTCTCACTTGCATGGCACTGGGTCCCCAGGGCGACAGGCAAAAGATGGTGTGGCTGAGAATCTCTCATGTGGAAAAGCTAAAAGCACACACCTTGATCGTGTTATCTCGTGAGGAGAACACAGTTGACTGGGATCAAAAATAAGCAACCATAGTAAGAAAAGCCTCCACCTCAACCAGCTCCTGATGTGAGTCATCAGATGTGCAGTTTACAACCTAATTGATCTACCCCTCTTTCTACACCAACTCCGACCTTCGGCATCTCCCAAAGAGCACCAGTAAGTATGAGGAGGAAAAACACTGACGGTATTTTAAAAACCCTGTATGTTTCTGTTACACACCATCCCGCCAATGTTAAGAAAATACCCGACAAGGTTTTAAATAGACAAAATTAATTTAAGAACATAAGCAATCAATTCATTAATTTCTGAATTAAATTTATGTGAACACAGTAGATAAACATTATTTAAGATGCCAGGAGGAAAGGCTTTCTCAACTTGGAAAGTAGAATTCCAGTCACCTGCAGAGTAACTATATATATTATTCTCAAATATCTGGCCTTCCAGAATATTGGTACCATGTAGAACGAATCCGCCCCTTTCCTCAAGGTTTAAATTCTGTTGTTGGTGGACTGTGAACTTGAATCCACAAAATACTTGCCTTTGAATGAACTTGGTGACACCCTGTTTGAATGGATACCCCCTGGCTGCAGTTAAATATTTTCTTTTTTGTCCACATGATAACAATCAAAATTGGTTAAAAACAAATTCAAAAATATGCTGTGTCTTTACCTTCTAATCTTTAAAAGGTCAATAAATTATACATTATGGGTTTTTTTATTACTAGAATTCTGTAAGAGCTATTTTGTAAAAGAAAATATGTTCATTAATATTATTCAATCAGCAGTATTACAAATGTTCAGGTATTTATACTTTGATAACTAAAAAAGGAAACTACGTACCATAAATAAACATCATAATTGAATATTCTGCTGTAAAATACACTACATGAATAAGAGCCTTTCATGAATACCACACAGACTCGATTTAAATATAAATTATACCCTACTGAAGTTAATGCTTATGCTATTAGGGAGCCAATTCCTAACTCATATATACTTACGTTTCAATAGAAAGGGAACAAACAATATTTCAAGTAATCAAAGAAATTCCTGTTTCTCTTTAAAGGTTAAGTGATATCAAATGGCTTCATGGACTGAACTATAAAAATAAGCTTCTGGCAGAAAAGCATAGAGCACTTTAAAGTATATCGATACCAGAATTGCAAGCTGCCAAGTGTCCGCCATGAACCTGCCCCTGCGGGCCACTTGAGGCCTAAGGTGCCCTCACTCATTCCCAGAACACACACCCTGTGTCTTCCTGGTAGCAACTGAAAAGTTGGTCATATCTAAGAAACCCTATGAGACTTCCAGGTCTGCTCTTCTGTCTGTACCACTAGCATTAATCCATCACGTGAGAACCTATCATGAGATGAAGGAGGGAGGGAAGACAAAATTCTACTACAGATTTCTCTGTTGAATAAGCTATTCTTCCAAAGAATAGGAGGAAGAGGAACAGGATGAGGAGAAGATGAGTTGCTGGTTAAGCTTCCAAGACTTAGGAGCGTTTTAGTTCTAAGAGTTCACTGGTTTAGTTCTTAGGAATATGTAAGAGGCAGATTATTTTGTCTGAGGAGCCTGTTCTCTGGATGTATTCAACGTGCCCCGACTCTGAAGGAAAGGGGAACACCAAGCATCAGGGATGAGTACCAGCCACACTCAAAGAGTTCCGCGGAAGGACGCTAGTGGTGAAGCCTGAAGAAGTTCGGCATTCTCGTGGCTTCTGATTTTATTCACCATGGAGCCAGGACCCAGAGTTCTCGCACAAGCATAAAGGCAAAGTAAAGAGTTGGGATTCTTCAATCCTTTTTCTTTTTTTTTAAATTTTGGTGGCGGGAGGGGGGCTAATTAGGTAGGTTGGCTGGTTGGCTGGTTTGTTGTTTGTTTGTTTAAATGGAGGGACCGGGGGTTGAACCCAGGACCCCATGCATGCTAAGCACACGCTCTACCACTGAGCTATCCCCTCCTCCCTCGCTGAGCCGTACCCTTCCCTGCCAATGCTTTCTGACTTCTAACGTTGACACTGATTGAACCCCTATTGTGCCAGAGCTGTCTCCCCTGAACTCCTCCTCTGTGCAGACTTCGGTTATGATGATACACTGTGAATCAAACAGAGTGAAATCCCGGCAATGCAAAGCTGTCCAAGGCAACCACCTAACCGGACACGCGGCGGCGCCGCTTTAAAGTCATCATTCTAAACTCCGTGCTTAACCAGTATCTCCCCAGGTTTTAAGTGCGCCTGCAAAACTTAACTGCAGGAAGCTTTTACCAACATTGAGTATTTTTCATAAATTGATAAACACCAACGTGACAGAATTATTCTTCTTTTGGAAATTTTATATTAAATCAGAAACTTTTCTTAAAACCTATTCTATAAAGTATTCAATGTAACTAAATAGGTTAATAGATTCTAAAATCTACATAAGAGATTTTATTTAATAAAATAAAATAAAAAAATAAAAGATTTTATATCAACTTTCTGCTTTTCTTCATAGTATTATTGAGCAAATGGCATGATAACACAAATGTCCTATCCAAAAATCTAAGTACCAAAGGTTGAAGTCCAGGAAGTATTGAGTCAGACGGCCTTTACAAGATTTAGTTACATAAAAAATCACTTTCAAATACACAGGTTACAAAAC
The DNA here is from genome assembly GCF_009834535.1 of Camelus ferus. Taxonomy (NCBI): domain Eukaryota; kingdom Metazoa; phylum Chordata; class Mammalia; order Artiodactyla; family Camelidae; genus Camelus; species Camelus ferus. Next base: position 23,843,338 of record NC_045730.1, read on the forward strand.
AAAGTGCTTTTAAATGCTTTTAAAAACGTTCAGAACCAGGGTGATGATTTCTGCAATAACTTGTGAGTTCAGGGGTTTACGAGACAACACTCAGAGAAATTTCAAATGGAATTTCAATTCTCTGAGAATGAAGGCACTGGCTTCCTATTTAGTTTTCACAGAAATATACTATCTGAACAAGGCTGTCTTTACTATACACTCGTGATTTAATTTGGATACTAGTGACCAGATTTATTTTTATTTAAAAATAAAGAACCTCAACACATGAGAACAAATAATGCGTCTCTCAGTGAATCAAAATCTAGGTTAAAAGAAAAGGGAGAGAGTGAAAGGAGGATCAGTAAACATCTCTAAATGATATTCAAGAGACAGAAGAAATAAATAAATAAATAAATAAATAAATAAATAAAACATCCAGAGAAGCACATTTCATAAAGACAAATCCTGGAATAAATATTTCTAAGGTTCAGTTACTGAAGTATTAAAATATAAAAGAAAGTATGTAAAGTAAAAGACAAAAGGCCTTCATTACAATTAATGCTTCTACACACACACACACACACACACACACACTCTCTCTCACACTGACACAAATTTATACTGAAACCAGTATTCGGGACAGCTATTAAAAACACAATCTCTCTACTTTATATAGTTCTTTACAAAACAAACAAACAAAACCACACATACATCTATCCAAAATTTTAAATCAATGAAAATTCATAATTATAAACAACAGTACATTTCCAAGTTGCCTAAGACTCAAGCAAATCTGAGTATGGATTCAGATTCGAATAAAATCGCACCTACTTCATTTTCAAGTTACATTTTATCCCATGTGCACCAAATATATAAGAAATGTGCAGGCCCTAAATTTTAAAATTCCTCAAGGTGGAACTCAGGTAGATGCCTCAAAACTTTTGGCTGGATGAGTTGCCAGTGAAAATTCACCGCACTTAAACATAATCCAACAGTCTGTTCAACTGGAAGCTTTCTGATGTCACAAGACATGTGGCCTTCTGTGACAAGTGTTTTGTCCTTCTTCCCAGACTTAACAGAGCAAAGAACAAGCCGGTGTTTGCATCAGTGTTCCATGTGACGTATCGCCTTGAGTGTGGGATTTATACTCAACTGCAGTCTGGCTCCCTTATAACGTAATTCCTGGGCTATATTCGCTTCTACAAAGTCACAGAAATAACAGGAGATGTGAAAAATGCAATGATACTAAAAACAGATGTTGGCGTAAAACTCTAGGACCATTTATTTGCTCATTTCACCTTTGAATGCACAATTTCCATGCTGAAAAGAAAGGGCTTTAAAAAAAAAAAAAAACTCTTAAAATACCTAGAACCGTGAACCAGAGAAGATGAAGTAGGAATTTTATGGGATGGGGACTTGAAAGTAGTGGGAGGTGAGAAGTAAAGAGAAGCTGAGAGGAGGGTCGGCTGAAGGAAAAACCGCACCATCTTCCCCATTAATCCTACATCCTCCTTCCTCTTATTTTTCTCTCAGTCTAGCCTGGTCATAACTCCCAACAGACAGGTGGATGGTCAAAGTTACTACAACACCTGGATAAGCAAGGAACAAAGCAGAACAAGAACAACTCTTTTTTTGGCACAAATACTTTTGTGCCCAAGAAAGTGACAGGTGTTTCCCCCTGATCTTTACCAAGAAATCTCTTACCCAAACGTCTTGGCTTTAGAGTTGCATTGTAGGTTATATTATAAAATACCTAAATTCAGAAATCAAAGACAGTAGTAGCGATCGGGATTTCTTCTTTAAGAGTGAGGCCTGGGTATAGTATCAACAGCCCCAAACACACCTTTCTTCCAGAGGTACACTTGACATTCCCACCATAAATTTATTTGTTCGTTCTCATGAAGCGATGATCTAAAAGTCATCACAAGGTAATAGGACCTCTCGTACCACCCCAAACACCCGCTCTCGCAGGCAAAAATAAACAGCAAGATTTGGTCACCCTGCATTCTTATGAACAAACTCACATGATTTCCTGTTGGAAACGTTCAGGGGCTGGACTAACACTTCTGGCCGTCTTAGAGCCAATCTCCTGGGGAGAGAAGGGCAATATGCTATCAATTTCCAGTCCAGATCCACGGTGAATATCACACCAAAATATTACCAGTCTTAAGGAAAAAAAAAATGGAACTTTGGAAGAAAAAATGAACACAACGCCATCTACTCAAAGTAAGAAATAAATCCTCTACTTTCCAATTTTTATATCCTCCCCACTCTGAAATCACTCCTTTTTTTCCCATCCTTCGCATCAATAGAGTTTCAGATATTAATGTGCTATTTTCCATCTGCTTCATAACAAAAACCGACTATGACCTGGTACTGTCATATTATTTTTGGTCATTATTCATCCTTAGTTAGACAAAACAGAAATCCAAGCCTGAGGGATAAAGGATTCTCGGGCAAGGGTTTAGTGCTTGTTTTATCTCAGCTCCGCTGGAATGATATTTTGCAGAGAACAAAACGTCAGCAGAAGAAAGGCCATGATTCTGTGCCGTCGCTCACCTTTCCTGGAAATGCTTCGAGGGAATCAAGCCTGCTCTGGGATTGGCATCCCCTTCACGCTTCGCTTGCCACCACGTTGCGTCATCTTGGCTCATAATCTGAAGAATATCTCCCTTTTTGAATGCAAGCCCGGCTTCCTTACATGGAATCGCTTTATCCTCGTTAGGGTCATAGTCAAAGAGGGCTTTGATAAACATCTGTAAGCCAGGTCCGTCGAAGATGAATCAATACAAAGAAAAGAAATAAACAGATGTGAAATGGCCAACAGTCTCCTAATTCTGATTTAAGAACAAATTTTTAAGTTGAATATTCAAGTAAACTTGTTGTGACAAAGAGGATATGCATTAAATGGAAAAACATGAGTTCTCTCGGCAAAAAAAAAAGAAAAAAAAGGTTTTTAAGGAACGATGACCTACCTTGCCTTCCTTAGATGGTGTTTCCTCTTTGATGCTGGGTATAATCTTAAAGGTAATTGCTCCCTGAGACTGAGCCTGGTATCAGAGGGAAAAAAAACAGAAGAAAATTTCTAGAGCCAACGAGAAAGAAGGTAAAATAGGTCGAAAATGAAATGATTCTGAAAATTTACAAGCTTGGGGTTTCTGCTCTTAGATAGACCAAACTGAGGAAACTATTTTTGTAGAAATTCCTGTAACGTGAGAAAGCGCTAAAGTTTGTCAAAAAAGTTGAAAAACATTAACCACTAAACCCGCTCTTACCTCCTGCGCACTTTAAAAATGCCGATGAACGTACTACCATCCCTGTTGAGTTTCTTCAAAATAGAAACACAGTATGAAATGGCAAGAACAGATCATGTGCAAGGTTCACACTGTTACGTTTAAGGATCAGCAACTATGTTTTTAGGGACAAAACACCTGCAACTGTCAGTAACACGGTTATAAATATATGAGTCAATTAGCTGCAAGGCTCATCAGAAAAAATAACGAAGAACACTCATCTCTATTCTATTCCAGTTAGTGAGTAAAATGCCAAATGCAGTAGATTAACTATAAAATGAAAAGACTGTCTGTTCTAATTTAATTAAAACAAGCAAAGACACCCACAGTTCTCTGCTATCTCAGATTGAGTATTCTTCCTAGCAGGGACCTAGTGTAGAGCACAGGGAGCGACATTCAGTATTTTGTAATAACCTATTATGCAAAAGAATCTGGAAAAGAACCGATATATGTATGTATAACTGAATCGCTCTGCTGTACACCTGAAACTTAACAGGATATTGTAAATCAATTATACTTCTATTAAAAAAAAAGTTTAAGTAGTTGTTCCTTTAACACACTCTTACATAATTCTCTTTGTAGCATCTGTCATAATCCTATCTATATAATTATTTATTCAATTATTTCTGAATGTCTGTTACCCCCCACTTCCCGAACTACATTGTGAGCTCCTTGAAAGCACTAAGTATCTGGTACATATGTAGGAGGAATGAGGGATGGAGAGGAAGAGAGGAAGATGGGGAGACAGGCGGGGAGACAGGGAGGGAGGGAGGGAAGGATGCAGGGAAGGAAGGAAAGGCTGGGAGAGTTGGGGGAGCTCTCCAAGGCTCACTAGCAGTGTGTGCTGTAAACGAGGACTCAGTTTGGAAAAAAAAAAAAAAAAAAAAAAAAAAAGGCCCTGATTGGTACTGTTTTCCAATTTCCATGGTCTGAATACTTCCACCATAGCCAATTTCAATTCATCACCATGAAGTCACTAAAAACCAAGATGGGAAAAGTTGCATAGTATCAGTTCTTGCAGGCATCAGAAAGCTGGTCGAGTAGGGCACAGAGATGCCATAAAATGGGGGTTTTGAGGGGAGGGTATAGCTCAGTGGTAGAGCACATGCTTAGCATGCACGAGGTCCTGGGTTCACTCCCCAGTACCTCTATTAAAAGATAAATAAACCTAGTTACCTGCCCCCCCAAAAAACCAAAAAAATTTTTAAATAAATAAAATTTTAATGAGGGTTTCATGTTATAACTATCAGAATTTTATCAAGGAGTGATTTCAAAATATCACTGTTATTGCTTATCATAAAAGTAAGTCCCAAATCTTACCAAGAATTCCTATGATACTGAATTACCTATGTAGAAAGAAAGCAAAAATCTTTGTAATCCCTTCCCGTTCTTGTGTGTGTGTGTGTGTGTGTGTGTGTGTGTGTGCGCGCGCGCGCACGCTGCTATATGGAAAGCCCTGAGAACAGTATCATTAAGGACTCAAACAACGTAAGCAATTAGTAGGATTACTATTATTAAGTCATTTAGGTCTATCAGCCACTGTGAATGGCTTCAGTAATCTCTCATGGGTAGTTAACGATTATTCCATCAATGCAACTTTGATTTAGTTAAACTAAATTTAGATAAACTAATTTTTATAAATCAAGAGAGACTTGATTTAGATAAACTACACTTGATTTAAATAAACTAAATATCTCCAATATTTAAAAACATATCCTTCTTATTCACATGGCCCAATTATTTCCTTAGGGTTAATTTGCAACAGTTGAATTTCTTGATTAAGGGGATGCAGATTGAAAAACGGATAGTTTCAAACAGCCATGTCAAAAGGTCCTATTAGTTTATTCTACTAACGAAAGCACATAAATGTTATCTATTTCCTTATAATCTGGCTAACTCCAGGCACTACCAAACTTTTAAATGACCACCAATCCAATATTTTTCAGACACCATGTTTTCTTTTGTAATTGCCTGTGCATATGCTTTCCCAATTTTTCTGTAAATATTTTTTCTTAATAATTTTCCTCAATTCTCTATACATTAAATTATTAGCCTTCTATCATATAAATTACTTTGCCTACAATCTCATTTGTCTTTCAAATTTTATGTAAGCATCTTTTTCTGCAGAAAAAGTTTTCAATTCTAGTAGCTGGATCAGTTTTATCTTCCTATTTGAATTTCACACCAACATTTAAAAAAAAAAATCTTTATTTTTATGATTTTTTAAAAACTCAGTTCAGGGGATTATTTTTGTGTGAGTTGTAAAATAAGGACTATTTCTTCTAACTAAATAATCAATTAATCCAACACCATTTGTGAAATGATCTCCTTGTTTCACATTTATTTAAAATGCCATCTTAATCATATACCGAATTTTTGTATATACTGGGGTCTGTTTTGAGATACCACACTCTCTATAGGTTAGTAATATGTTTTCATAGGTAACAGGGATAGTCTCCTTTTATTTTATTGTTACAAATGGACTTGAGGATTAATCCTGTCAAGGTCTATAATAATTTCATTCCATTTTATATTTCATAAGACATTTAAATTAGTTTCACTATTTTATATACCCAGAGAGCATGGTCTCTAGAGATAAATGCATCACCAACAGCAGAGGAGATGCCAAGTGCCTTATTTGACATGAGCCCTGTCAAACTGCTTGCCTACGTTAGCTCATTTAATCCCCAAAACACTCCAGTGAGAGATGTACCACTTCTTACTCTCATTTTGTAAATGAAAACACAGCAGCAATAAAAAGATTAAGGTATTTTCCAAGGACCTACAGGGATTAATTAATGGAGCTGGAATCCAAACCCTGGACTCCTAAATCCAAACCCTGTGTTCATAATCCAGTCTGAAATACAGCGATTCAATTTCATTTTCACTGCCATTTTAAAATAAATTTTCAGCTTACCAAAATCTGAATGATTTCCTCAGGTTTTTTATCCTCAACGGGTATCCCATTCACTTCCCTAAGTTCATCGCCCACGTGAATAAGACCTGAGAAATAGCACATTCGGAAAATGAGCCACGTTACCTACAAAAGAAACTGTGTTTGCAACTGTGTCTATGCTTGAGGCTCCGTCTGGCTCCCTTAGTGCATCTGAGGATGGAAAGGAGACCTTCCCGCTCCTCCGGTTTCAGACGCTGTGCCTCTGCAGGACCATGAATCAAAGACATCACAACGCTGGCCGTGGAACAGCAGCAGCCTTTCGGTCTTTGTCCAGAAATGCACATTACTTTCTTCTGATAAATACTTTTTTAAAAGGCTGCATGCTTTTACTCCTCAAATTAGGAACACTGAACCAAGTCTTAATGCGAACCTGGAAGCCCACGTAAGCAAAGACCATCAAGCAAAATGAGATCGTTTATTTAAACAGGTCCTCATCTTTTAACACAGAGAAAAATATACTTGTTTTGCTGTGTTATGTTAAAGGCCGTCATTGGGGGGAGGGTACAGCTCAAGTGGTAGAGCACGTGCTTTAGCACGCACAAGGTCCTGGGTTCAATCCCCAGTGCCTCCACTTAGAATAAATAAACCTAATTACCTTCCCCAACCCCATCAAAAATAATAATAATAATAAATAAAAATAAATAAAACGTTTTTAAAAGATAATTATCCTCTTATGTATTGGCAATAAATAAACCTAGTTACCTCCCCCTCACCAAAAAAAAATACAATAATAGAAATAAATAAATAAAATATTATTTTGAAAGACCATCATCCTTTTATATATTGGCAACGTTCCACGTAACACACAACATGACTCATCTGTACCACTTAACTATTTAAACTCTTACCACTTCTGTCTGCAGCTCCTCCTCTCATGATTCTGGCCACGACGATGGCCCCAGTCTGTTCATCTTTCTTAATGGTAGCTCCCTTTGAAGGAAAGAAAAAAAATAGTATTTGTGGGTAACTGTGTGTACTGGATACTAAGAAAGAGAGCAGAAATTAGGACAATCATCTGGAAAAAGTAAAAAGAGCTACAAAAAATGAAAGGAGGCAGAGACATCACAACCACGTGTTACTAGGCACATGATTTTTGACCTTATCTAAGGTTGTCAGCACAAGGCAAAGATTTCTCATACCTTTCATCTCTCGGATAATATGGAAAGTATACCAGTATCTTTTCTCCTGTCCATGGTAACACTGTGGATTTGAATACAGCTTCATGTGACCCTTTGACAGCACTTCCTCATTTCATTTTATCTTTAAAATGCCCCAGGAAGGAGGCAGACTATCTAGAGAAGGTTAAGTGAATAGAAAGCAGATCGTATAAACTAGAAAACCAAAGCCCAGATCACCTGACTTTAACTTCAGTGATCCTTCCCTTACATTATTGTAAAGGAACTCAGCAATGAAAAGAAAGAAAGTGGAGGAAAAAGGAAGACCTGCCACTCCAAGGGTCTGATGCACTAGGATTGCATTCAGTACAAATAGAACATGTTGGCATGAGATTATCAAACAATTTCGAAAGAATCCAGAAATTCTTCACTGATGGGTGCTCAGAAGCAAATTAAGTGAACGCCCTTTGTCAGAACATCAGGCACAAATGGTGACTTTGAACACCTTCTCATGACTTTCCTTCCAAGAAACTGGCAGTGGTTTAGAAAAGCCATTCCATGTTCCATCAGATGCTTAAAGAGACACAAATCAGCTGATAGCAGAATTCACCTCCAAGAAGGTGGTGGAATTTCTCTCATGTTTGTCAATAAACACATTTACAGCATTAAAATAGAGGTATGGAAACAAAATTAGGAATCCATTTGTAGTAAGTGTTTTATGTATGACATTTTGTTTTATACATGACAGCTATCAGATACACACTAGTAACAGCCAAGAAAAAAAAGATAATTAAGTGGTAAGATGGTTTTGTGGCATTTTTCATCACCTACGCATGCTATTCAAGGCCAAAGACTTGAGTGAGTCCTTCTGCGTGGTCATAAACCTTAGACTCACCAGTTGCTGGTATTTTTCTGCCTTTAACCAAGTAACTTGTAGCCAAGATGACTGGAAATGTACCATTCGTAATACGACTGGTTAGTGTGATTAGATCAACTTTCGCTGTCTTTGACAGGGTGTCTCGAACTTTCACACCCAAGTATGCCTAATGGCAGGAGGGTCCAGTAATGTAATTGACAGTTACTTACCCCTACTTTATAGATAAGAAATTGAATCCCAAGTGTATAACTTGTCTGAGATCAGACAACAAATGTGCAGTAAAGACTTGTCTAAAATGATCAGAATTGCTGTTTCTTTTGTTTTTTTTTTAATTGACATCTTGGGCCTGGGAGCCAGAGGAACTGTTTCTCTGGGATCAGAAATGAAAGACTTCTTCTGAACCTCATTCTGTTTCTTAATAACGTGGGGAGAACAGCTTAATCTCCCAGGGCTACTAAAGCTCCAAAAGATGTGGGCAAGAAGACTTCGGGAACAAAATCAGATTTTTAAAGAATCCTTTCTGTCTAAAGAGGGAGGCTACTGCTAAACCTGGGGCACCCTGCTTGCAGGGCAGGACCACCCCCACCTCGGGGCCCTCCTTCGGTATTCAGCACAGAGACACAAAAAAGGGCATTTCCGCAAGAGACTCACTGCCTCTGGAAATGTGGTGCAACTCTGACAATGTCCTGGGTTGCTGCTTTAATCTTGGTAAGAATTTTACAGATTCTTGTCTCCGCGAACTCACGCCTTTGTGACTTTTCAGGTGAACTTTCCTTACGGGCTCAGCCTACTTGGGGAATGAAATGCTGAGAATTACCTAACATAACCTACACACATCTTAGCAATAATAATATTTTCGGCCTAAGTGATGAAATTAACTCAGTTCAATGGGTTTTCAGTCATGCAAGGCGTACTGGCTAAACAGCTGTAGAACAGACTTCACAGTGTTGATTAAATGTAACGAACTCCTGTCTCTGTCTCTGTCTCTGTCTCTGTCTCTGTCTCTGTCTCTCTCTCATGAGCCTTACAGGGATTTGTTCTCCACTTCCCTGATACAACTTTGGATTGGGAAGGTGGTGGTGGGCGGTAATACTGGATGCTTGACATCAAATCTAAGCCATCCTCATTGCTGGAACATACTGACAGACTTCTCCCCACACAAGAACAAGGAGGACAGGTAGGAGCATGAAGAATCTTCCAGCCAGGTTATCACTAAGCTCAAAGACTTGGGACTTTGCTTTCCACAATCTACCACGACAGAACTGGAGAAAAACACCCCCAAACTCTATGTACAAAGAATTGCTGATGTCAGTGAAGCCATTGCAAACCAAAGAAGAAAGATGCACCTAACTTGTAATGGTTCAAACCTAAACTATTCCCGGCAATGCCCTACCCAACCCCACTCCCTTGCCACAGTGCTCTTCTCTTATTAAGGTTCAGAAAAAAGGTCAGTCAGAATTGCTAACTGGTTCTACTTAGATTTTCTGTGGCCCAGTATCTGAGCCACTTCTGCAGGAGCTCCCAAGCGGCACCTCGCCCTGCTTTGTTCCCTGTTCTCCTCAGTTACTGATTTTACTTGGTTGCTGGTCAAAGCCTTTGGGATGTTTGGAACTTGTACCCATTGCAAATGGCAGTCCCCTCCCCTGTACAGCGGCTGAAGAGGCAAAAACTACCCAGAGGAGCAGTGAGGCATCAGGGTCCTCAGAACCACCTGGGCTTTTGCCGAGTCTCTCACTGCTGCCTGGACACTCCCCGGCTCGGCCCAGGAGAACCGGGCGCCTGCCCCACCAGCCGGAATGAGGGTTACTTCTTGTGCTCATTCGCTAACCTGCACATTTGGTGTCAGGAACAGAAGCTTCTGATCAGAGAGAATGCAGCCATGAGTTGTTTTTTTTCTCTTTGTCCATTTAGACAAGCCGACTATTTCAAACCTGAGTTACCAGGTCTCCAGGAGCAGCACAATTTTGTTCCTACCTCTACCTTCCCATCCCCTCCCCACCCTGGGACCCTCGCGGTTCCCCTCGTCCTCACACCCCCGTGCTGTGCCATTGTTCTCCTGACAAGAGGCCATAAGGCAGCTCTTCCTGGGCCTCGGGGCCCTTCTCGAAGTGGGCTGCCACCATGCGGACAGATTATCTGTTCCTTTTGTTGTTTCGTTTTCAGCCAACATTCAAACAGAGAGAGAAGCCAAGATCAACTCACAAACAGATACAAAGCAAAGAGACAGAGAGCGATTTAGAGGCTGGTCACCAGAAAGATGGCATCAGGGTGACAGAATGCCCCAGATGGCAAGAACCCTAAATGGATGGAACCAAGTGTTCAGTCGCTCTCTCACGCTTGGGTAGATTGTTCGGCTGGATGGCGTTCATGCGGACACTGCACTGGGGAGATGCTCTCTGATCAGTCCCAGCCATTGTCCTTGACCATGTGTGCTAGGTCAATGATGTATTTGCCTTCTTTATATTTCTGGCTGCTTTCAAAGGCATGTTCCTATTTCCAGCCCAGAGTGGTTTTGCAGTTTTCATAGTAGATGTCTGCGATGGCGTGCAGTCCTGTTAGCAACACATGCTCTTCCGCAGGCCCGCAGCCCACGTTAACTACTGAGTTCAAGAGGTATGCTCGTCCTTGACATCCTTGGAACGACTTGGAAGTGAGTTCATCATGATTGGCCAAGTGGGCTCTGCAGTGAATGCAGCTGTAGGTCCAATGGCATGAGGGCAGATATGCCTGGAAAGTCTTGGATCTTGTCCTCTTCACCCTTGGCACTGCTGAACGTGGGCTGAACTCCGGGGTGGCCCATGAGGCACTCCCACAGGATGGGTCGCACAGGAAACACTGGGAGACACAGGTAAAGGCCTTGGTTTGGTAAGGGGTGGGTGTACGGCAGGCTCTATACACTGGTGATGTCTTCAGAGGAAGGACCCTCAGGCAGAGGTCGAGGGCTGGTTCTCAGCAGCTCACTTGGTTTATAAGCTCTTGTAAGCTGAGAGTGAAGTCAGAGGTGGCAGTCTCCTGGACTGGGTCCAAAAGAACAGGTGGTTTCCCCCATCCGCCAACGTGGGAAAAGCCACGACTTGGGTAAAGACACACAGAGGAGGTCAGCAGCCAAGGAGGGTGAACTTGAAAGAGTGAAGCAGTGAAGCAGTGAGAGATCGGGGCTGCCCTTCAGGCCAGTTCCTGAGAGGTACTCGCTGGAGAGGCCCCTACATCCGTCGGGCAGGAGAGAACTCGCGCCTACCCCCCTTGGCAAGGGCACTGGGGAGGCTCCGGGAAGCAGCCTGGCAGGAACTCAGCTGCGGTCACCTCAGCCCAGGGCCCGCCAAGCACTCCTGGGAGTTTCGAGAGCGCCCAGTCCCCAAAGGCGGGGGCACCAAGGGCGGCGCCCCCAGACCCAGTGTCTTCAGCAGAGACCCAGGGTCACCGGGGACCGAAAACGCCCGAAGCCCCCATCCTGGGCCCCACGGAGGCCGAGCTGCGGGAACTATGCTGAGGGAGAAGCAGCGACCGGGTCTCCAGGTCCCCCCTGCCGAACGGCGCGCCCCAGACTCGCCCAGCTCCTCGCGCAGGTCCCAGGCCCCCACCCGGGAACCCGTGCCGCCTCGGCTCCCCTCCCGGCTGCCCTCCCGTAGCGGCCGCTGCCAGGGCCCGGCAGCGTTAACAAACCGGTCACGCGGCCCCCTCGGAGCCCCCCAGCCGGAGCCCCCCTCGGCCGCGCAGGGCAGAGGGCGCCGCGGGCGCATCAGGAGTGGGCGGGAGGGGCCGCAGGACCTGCACCCTGCCAGAATTGCTGTTCTTAACCTTAATTATCATTCAGCGCTGCCTACCCTAATATCCTTCTGTAACCTCTTATTCACAAGTGTATAAATGAATTACTTCTGCAGCAGCTTGTCTCCATGACGGAGATCATCAGTTCTTGCCCATCATCTTGCCACATCAGGTGATGAAAATGGTTCTGAGGCATCTAAGTTGCCTCCTGTGCCCCTTAAACACTTGCTCTTGAGGGAGCAGCCACCACGTAAGAAATCATGAGTCTACTGCCATGCTGCGAGGAAGCCCAAGCCAGTCACGTGGAGACATGATTGTTAAAAGAGATGCCTGGCCAGCCCCTGACTTTCCAGCACCCGCAGCCCAGGCATCAGTCAGGGCGATGAGGAAACCCTCAGATGCCTCCTCTCAGCCACCGTCTGCCCACAAACGGGGGACTGAGGAAGAACCACCCACCCAACAGAGCCTGTCAACCTCCAAAACTGGGAGAGATCATAGTATATTATTGTTTTAGCCACAAAATTGGGGGGGGGGGGTGTAACATAGAATTAGGTCATTGGAACAAATCTGGTGCCATTGTGGACTGTACTGTTTCTCAGGATGGAACCATCCAGTCTGCTGTGCTTCATGCTCGTCCCTTTGACTTAGTCTGTGATTCAACGAAGTTGACAAATGTTTACTGAGAATCTACTACATGCCAGGTTCTGTTCTAAGGGCTTGTAATAATAGCACTGGTGGGAAAAAAAAACGCAAATATTTCTGTCTGCTCCTGGAGCTTACACTCCCACAGACAGACGATAAACAGAACATAAAACAATGAGCTCTATTATACAGGAAGTTAGAAGGTGCTAAATGCTATGGGGACTTGGAGGAGGCAGGGCAGGAAGAAAGATCAGGATGAGAGTCAGGGCAGGGAGAGGAGAGACAGTGTGTGAAGACACGTGTCAGTGAGAAGATGGCATCCGAGTAAAGGAAGGCTGGAAGGAGATGAAGGGGTGAGCCGAAGGGACAGGACAGAAGAAACAGCCAGTGCAAAGGTGCTGGGGTAGGGCCATGAACGGACCCATCAAGGAAGAACAAAGGAGCTGCTGTGTCTGGGGTCATGTAAACGAGGAGCAGCAGCAGGAGGTGAGGTCGGAAGGAACGGGGAGCCAGAGCTTTGTAGGTCACTGTGGGGTCTCTGGATTTCACTCTCAAAGAAACTGGGAGAACCTGAGCAGGGGGAGTGACCTAATCTAGAAGCACCCCTCCACCTGCTAACCAGAAAAGAGTGAAGGAACTCAGGGGCTGAAGCAAGGCAAGCAGCAGGAGGTTTTCCAGCAACCCACGGCAGGGACGATGGAGGCTTGGCTCTGACTGGCAGGAAGAGGACTGATGACAAGTGGTCCAAGGGTAGCACTAGTAGAGCTGAAGGGACTTCCCAACGGACTGGAGATGGGATGTGAAAGAAAGAGGGGGTTCCAAGAGAGACTCTAAGGCTTTGGGCAGAGTAACTGGAAAGACGGGTTATCAATCAATAGGGGGGGGGGTCCCGAGGGGTGGAAGAGATCCAAGACAAAGATCAGTTTACTTTTGGACGTGTGAAGACCGAGATGTCTTCGAGACATCCAAACGGAGATGCTGGGTAGACAGGCGGACATACAAATTTAAAGATCAGAAGAAAGGTCCAGAAGAGAAACTGACCTGGGAGTCACAGGCGCACAAATGGGTTTAAAGCCACGGGCTGGAAGACGTCACCTCCAGAATGTGTAGATGAAGAAAACCACTCCAACACTTACGGGATTTGCTACAGACTTATAGTAAGATACGGACCCTGAGATAGAAATGCACGCCATCTGCTGATTCCACCTACCCTGGGAAGGTAAACGATGGACCTGAGAAACAGCCTCCCACTTTCTACATGACGCTAGCCCCTTGACTCAGTCTTCTTTTTGATCCCTTCATTCCTGAAGACTTTTTGTTTCCAGATTGCTTCCCAAACCCTCAGAATCACAATTCCTGCTGTGTTCCACTTGCATGAAACTAAGATCACAACCCAATAAAACAGGAGAATCACGTGTGATATTGCACACAAGTCGACATCCCGACGGCACAGTCTAAAAATGCGGTGTGAACTGAAATCGGATCTCATGTTTTTAACCTATTTCCTTATACAATTATTTTACATTTATTCTATGTGGTTTTGACAAAAAAGAGAGTACAGAGAACCTCAGGGAAGACAGAGAAGTTAAAATTCTGGTTAGCCCTTTCTTGTTACTTCTGTAAAACGGTTTATAAAAGAGATCTGCTAAGACTGGGCCATCGTGTCTCCGTGAATAAAAACTGTCTCCCCCGCAGCACTGCCAATATCGTAAGAGTGGGAGTGCAGCTGGTTTCAGGTTGAACTTTTGAATTAAGTGTTTTCAAGGACGGTCTACCAAACACTGGCACCTGAGACCCCCGGAGACGTCTCTAACCTCTAGATCCTCAGCCCCACCTGGGCCTGTGAGGCAGACTCTTCGGCATAGGGGCCCAGATGTCTGCGTCTTAAGTGAGCACCCCAGGTGCTCCAGGAATGCCAAAGTAGGAGGACCACTGTTCTCAAAGAAGCAGGAGGCCAACCTATGCAAGAAACACTGAGGATTAAGACCATAATCCTCTCACTCACTAACAGAATTTCATTTTATTAAGCTTGCCTAAAAATTAATCTTCTGGATAAAACACATACAAACTGCTCCAAGCTCACAAGAGAGACGGAATGACTGTTAACTGTCTCCTGACCAGTGTTCTCCACTTCTCTCAATTCTTCTATCCGTCCCCCCCCCAAACTATCACCCTTTTTTCTTTCCATTCCCAAATACCTCCGCAATCTGTGTTCAGGGCCTCTTCCCCCAGGAAACCATTCTTTCCCTAAACACCCATCACCTAGTGTCTACCTTACCATCCCCCGTGATGTTTACACAAGGCTCCCACGGCATTTACAAAGCATTTCCAATACACCGCATGTCAGCTGATATTCACAACACCCTCTAAGGGGCTTATCTCCTGATTCTCTGATAAGGAGCTTGAGGCTGAGACGTTAAGTGACTCGCTTCTATAAGGACACAGAGAAGTAAGTGACGCCAGAAACCCTCCCACTGAGGTCACCCAACACCAGCTGGGGTTGACTTCAGCACGGTATACTTCACTCTCACAGCAAAATTACACTCTTAGAAAACACTGATAACCTAACCCGTTGGTTGCTAAATCTTACGGCCTTTCCTCCAGAATCATTTGCCAAACATCTCCTGAGTGTCTAATTGCTAGAATTTTATCTCAGCTGGGCTTCCCTCATCTTGGCTATTTCTGATTCTTACTACTCAGACTCATTCTCCCAAAGATGCCTTAGACTCTTAATTTTCACTTGGCCTTTGCTTTTTACCTGCCTTTGACAGCTGTGGCTTTTCCACCAACTTCCCCTAAACGACAAAGGATGATTGACAGATGTAAAATGACACGTATGCTGAAAATAAATATTTTCTACTTCTCTGGGTAGTGCATTTTTTTTCAAATGTCACAAAATTATTTTTATTTTTTAACTTTTTTTATTGATTTATAATCATTCTACAATGTTGTGTCAAATTCCAGTGTAGAGCACACTTTTTCAGTTATACATGAACATACATATATTCATTGTCACGTTTTTCTCTGTGAGCTACCATAAGATCTTGTATATATTTCCCTGTGCTATACAGTTTAATCTTGTTTATCTATTCTACAATTTTGAAATCCCAGTCTTATCTCTTCCCACTCTCCGCCCCCTTGGCAACCACAAGTTTGTATTCTATGTGAGTCTATTTCTGTTTTGTATTTATGCTTTGTTTGTTTGTTTTAGATTCCACATATGAGCAATCTCATATGGTATTTTTCTTTCTCTTTCTGGCTTACTTCACTTAGAATGATGTTCTCCAGGAGCATCCATGCTGCTGCAAATGGCATTATGTTGTCAGTTTTTATGGCTGAGTAGTATTCCATTGTATAAATATACCACTTCTTCTTTATCCAGTCATCTGTTGATAGACATTTAGGCTGTTTCCATGTCTTGGCTATTGTAAATACTGCTGCTGTGAACATTGGGGTGCAGGTGTCTTTTTGAAGTAGGGTTCCTTCTGGATATATGCCCAGGAGCGGGATTCCTGGGTCATACGGTAAGTCTATTCCTAGTCTTTTGAGGAATCTCCATACTGTTTTCCATAGTGGCTTCACCAAACTGCATTCCCACCAGCAGTGTAGGAGGGTTCCCTTTTCTCCACAGCCTCTCCAGCATTTGTCATTTGTGGACTTTTGAATGATGGCCATTCAGACTGGTGTGAGGTGATACCTCACTGTAGTTTTGATCTGTATTTCTCTGATAATTAATCATATTGAGCATTTTTTCATGTGCCTATTGATCATTTGTATGTCTTCCTTGGAGAATTCCTTGTTTAGGTCTTCTGTCTGAGTAGTGCATTTTTTAAACAAAGTAACTTAAAGTCATTCAAAATGATTTTAAATCACATTTAATATAGAAACCTAAATATAAAAACTCTTTCTAGTTCAAAAAAGTTAATTGCATATGTTTAGGGAAAAAAAACTTTTACTAATTTACTTTTAAATAACTGAGAAGCAGAGAAAACAATTTTAACTCGTGTGAAAATAGGCCAATAAACAGAATGGGGATTATGGATAAAGAGAAATGGAACTAAAATTTTTAAACACCCCAAATTTAATGGGAAATGGAGAGAGAAATGCTATTAAGTACATATAACAAAGTTGTCAAGTTACACCGCAATACACTAAGAAGAAACTGAACAATTCTGAGAAATGCTTGGAACATCCCCTGAATATACAATTACAAACCTGGAAAACATCTTCATGCTTAAGTGAAATATTCCTTTTTAAAGCAACCTGACAATTCAACCAAGTTTTAAATTTACCTGGTTCCCGTTCCTAAATTTCTCATCTCTCTTCCTAGTCCCAGAGGCTCAATATAATCATAGAGAAATCTGTCCTTTTTATTCCCACACATTTCCTTCTATTCCTGCTAGCTGAGCAGCCAGTACCTCCCGCCCCTAAATGAAAACCTCCCATGGCATCTTCTACCCCGTCTCCTCTTGCCCTCTACGTCTAAAGATTTGCCTGGTCTTATCAAGTCTGACATATGTGGCGTTTGCCATTATCCTAACACAGTTTCTCATTTTAAACTATAAATTGAATGTATTATATAAACTGCAACAAAAGAGAGCTAATAGACAAAGAATTGCCACCTCAAAGCCAGGTCTAATTATTTCAGTTGTTACATGTTTATGATAAGCTAAAGGATGTAATATATTCAGTCACAAACTGACATAGCTTGAAATTATTGTACATACTTCACTGAATTTAATAAACTGAAACTACTTTACAGCAGGCCCAGTTAACACTTTGGAAAAATCTCAATACAGAACACGTCTGATTTCTCTGCTAAACATGTGAAGATGTTACTTGATCAGAAGAAGCCTTGGATTTAAAAGTCACTGAGGACTGTTTAAATGTTAGCTCACTAAACCAAGATACCAAAAACAACTGCCTTTGGGAAAACTATGATGGATCAAAGGAATTGTTAGTAATGAATTCCTGAATTCTTTGAGATGGTCAGTCTTTCAATTATCTAAGAGACTGAATTTGTCAAAACAGAAATGTATTTCTTACTGATGCAGACTCCACCAAGAATTAGTCACTTTATGGTGATAAGTCCCAAGATAGCTCTTTCTACAGCCAACCTGAGTACCATGTATCCTTACTAAGCATATCACATCCACAATAACGATGAGGGGATATTTAAGTTACCAGTAGAGTTATAAACACAGATGAAAAGCATGAATGCATAATCTAAATTAAAGTCTTAAACAGGAACACAGGGAGCCCTGGGATGGCCACAGATAAGCTTCAGGGGCTCAATGAATCTCCTTCTATAATATGCAAATATGCACACTCATCTGTGTATTTTTCTGGGTAAGAGTGTCCATTGTGTTTACCAATATACCAAAGTTGTGTTAAAACAAAACAAGATGATGAAGACTACCCAGAAGTATCAAGACAGAATGTGGTGTAGAAGAAAAAACTAGTATTTGAAGATGAAGAGTCAAGTTTAGACCCTAGTTCTATCTCTCGATCGCTGTGATACTTTGGGTAAGTTGCTTCACTTCACTGAGTATCAGTTTCTTAGTCTGTAAAAAGAGAACAATGATGCCAAATATGAAGATCACACATCATTAGGATATAAAGTACCTTAACATAGCGCCCAGCAACCATTACGTTATCAACTGCTGTCTGCTCTAAGAACACAACAATGGGTTTATTACAATAAACGAGCCACAACTCATTTAAAGTCAAGTGCTAGATTAGGAAGTTTGTTTATTTTTCTCCGGAATGTAGTTTCATAAACACGTGGCTACACCCTGTACTCCTTCCCCATTGCTGCTGTTAACAAATGCCGAACAAATTGAGTGGCTTAACGCAAGGCAGTTCTGGAGGTGGGAAGGCCAAGGCGGGTGTTATGGGCCAAAATCCAGGTGTCAGCAGGGCTGCATTCTTCCTGGAGGATCTGGGGGAGGAATCGGTCCTTTCCTTTACTAGTTTCTAGAAACTTCTGGCGTTCCTTGGCTCTCAGCCACATCACTCCAACCCTTGCTTTCATCCTCACATCTCCTTCTGTGACTCTGACTCTCCTGCCTCCCTCTTTCACTCTATGTATTTTTTTAAAGTTGTTTTTAGTTTCGCTTTTTTTCTGAGGGGAGGGGTAATTAGGTTTATTTATTTTTAATGGTGGCACTGGGAATTGAACTCAGGACCTTGTGCATGCTAAGCACGCGGTCTACCACTTGAGCTATACCGTCCCCGGCCTCTCTCACTTTAATAAGAACATTTGTGATTACCTTGGTCCCACCTGCTAATCCAGGAGACTCCCCATCTCCAGATCCTTCACTCATCGTGAAAAGTTCTATTTGCTGCTTAAGGTAACACATTCACAGGTTCTGAAGGTTAGGACATGACATCACGGGGGACAAGTGGGAGGCATTATCCTGCCGACCACAGACCTCTGACATGACTCAGCACTGCGTAAACCCTGGTGCTAACATAAATGGTTACACCTACATTTTGAAGTATCAGACCCTTGATTAATTTATCACTTTAAAATCCAACAGCTTTCGAGAGAAGCCATAAGCAATCATTTTTAGTTGCACTTTTTAATCTTAAATCAGCTGTAACTGGTGCATGTTATGCTTTCTTTTATAAATGTCACCAAGCTCCGTTTTACAGATTATTACTATTTATAACCAAGAGAATGCCTGCCATTTTATTTGGCTCCATTTTAATTTTTCTAAATCATACTCTCCAGATGTGAGTGCTCCATTTATTTCAAAGCTGGAGGACAGAGAGGAAGTATAAAATTTATTTAAAATAAAGAGAGGAATAAATGGTGTGTGCCCATCAGTTCTGTCTTTCTTTTGATATCTACTCACATCTGAGCATAAAATGTAGACCCAAACTCACCAGCGGTTCTCTGTTCTTGACCAGACGGATGATTTTTACTGAGTCTTCCTCATCATCAATGTCATCAGGCATTGGAGGCAACACAGGATCGTAACTCTTCTGAGCCACAGTATCGTGGACAGAGAGCAAAGCCTATCAAAGTCAAAGGTAAAAAAGTCATCACAGAGAAAACCCCGAGCACGTCCAACCATAAGGGAAATCTAAGTGATGCTGCAATTCTGACGCAGTGGCAGTAACAAGGCAACTACGTGAAGAGGTGCCTCTCACAAGCGGGGGTGTGTGTGGAACAGTGTGGATACCAGCGCGCAGCAAGAACGGGCCCGAGACCGCTTCTACCCTGCGTGTCCTCTGGTTCACCCTGATAAAGGTGGTCGTTGCGGGAGATTTAGTGAGGTGGCTGTGACTTCTGAAAGGAGGGAGAAAAGGAGGCTACAGATACATTGTTAAGCAGCCAGGAGTCTGAGAAAATGAGGTATTTTTTCTTTACTTCCGTTAGCAGAAAACACCAAAGGAATTGATCTATACAACCGACAAGCTTTCATTCCTCTGCTGTTTTGTGATTAATATGCTTATGAAAGAATAAAGTAAAAAAATTTTTTTTAAGTGATGATTGTTATGGTGCTAGAACTCCACAAAACATATGGTCGTTAGAGAGCAAAGGTGAGAAAAACACTGGAACCCTGACATGCCACTGCTCTCGGGGGCGACTGGGTCTGGACTCTTGACGAACTTGTTTCTGAATCAGCAACAGCACGGTCCGTAAGTTACGCAGGGCAGAAGCCTAGAAATCCTCCTTGAAATCCGTCCTCTCATTTGCGCTCCCCATATCCAATCCCTATCCTGTTAAACCTCCTTCCAAGACGGACGTGACCATTTGTTATCGTCCCTCCAGTCCAGAGCAGAGGTCGGCCAGCTGTGCCACCTGCTTTTGTAAACGGAGCCTTACAGGAACACAGCCTCGCTCGTCCACTCTGCATTGCTTATGGCCGTTGTCACGCTCCACAGCAAAACTGAGTAGAAGCATCAGGCATTTTTTACATAAAAAGTTGGCAGACCACTGGTCTGGACCATTGATGCCATCATTTTTAACCTGGAGCATGTTTACCTGGAGCCTCTAAATGGCCCAACTGCATTCACCTTTGGCTTATTTTCAAACCCATGATTCACAGTGTAACCAGAGTATTTTGAAACTTAGAGCAAATGACATAACTGGCCTCCCAAAATTCCACAGCTCCCCACTGTTTCAGGATGAAGATCAAACTCCTGAGCACGTCCTAGTCTTGTGCTCGTCTCCAATGTCATCTTACACCCACTCTCCTCTTCAATGAGGTGAAACAACGCTTTCTCCTAGAAGCCTGGCCAAAACACCCCATAGAAAAGCAAACCCCTTGGTTACTCGATCTCACAGCCCCATCTTCTTTGCCTTCATACATGCTCACGATTCTTAACCATATTTACATTGTTATGTGCATATATTTAGTATCTGCTATCTACTGAAATGGAAGCTCTAACACGGCAAAGAAATGATGCTGATTTTGTAATTAAGCTTTTTTCAATTGACTATAACATACATATGGAAAAGTACACAATTTGTAAGCACACAGCACGATGAATCTTCAAAAATGAATATGCCATTGGGAGTTTGGGATTTGCAGGTACTAACTACTATATATAAAATAAATAAACAACAAGGTCTTGCTGTATAGCACAGGGAACTAACTATATTCAATACCTTTTGATGGCCTATAATGAAAAAGGATATGAAAAGGAATATATGTGTATAAATGAATCTCGATGCTGTACACCAGAAATTAACACATTGTAAACTGACTACACTTCAAATAAGAAAAGAATATGCCCAGGTAAACATCACCCCAACAAGAAGTACACCGTCAACTGCACTCCAGAAGCCCCTACGCATGCCCTTCCCGGGCGTCATGGCCCCTGGGGGTGGTGCTTTGGCCTCTAGTTAAGTATTGCGTACACAGAATTGTAAGTGCACGTCCACGTTTTCCCTGGTTTTGAGCTAGTGAGTCGCCCGTGCTGCTACTGGCAGCAGCCGTCACTCATTCTCACTGTCGTGTGGCCCTCCGACATGCACAAATTTCATAGGTTCTTGACCCGCTATGCCTTTGAGGGACATTTACGGTGTTTTCCCAAGCTCTTGGCGACCATAAACAGTGCTGCTATAGATCTTTGCTGTTGCACATATACATATAATTTGGGCTCAGGATACTGAAGAGTGGAAGTCTGGGTCATTCAACCCAGGGAGGCAGAGACAAAAACATTTTCTAAGTGGCTGCCCAACTTCCATCCTCAACAGCTGCGGATGTGAGTGCCAGGTGTGTCACATGACCCCCAGCAGTTCACATTATCAGTTTAAATCTGGCCATTCTGAGTGTGTAGTGATAGCTTCTTGTGGCTGACATTTCATTTCTTTTAACGCATGATACCTTCTTTTGTGAAACGCCTGTTCAAGATTCTTGCACATTTTTCTATGCCACCTGTCTTGTTCTTGATTTGTAAGAATGCTTTACAATACACTGGAGCCCAGCCTTTGCTGGTTACAGGGACCACAAATATACTCTCCCATTTGGTAGCCTACCTTTCACTTTCTTATTAGTGTCTTTTAATCAAAAAAGTATCTCAATTAATGAGCCCAGTAATGTTTTTTCCTTTACAGCTGCGTTGCTTTGTTTGTTTGTTTGTTTGTTTGGTATCCAATAGAAGTTTCAAAGGGAAAGAATGAACAGCATCAGGATGATAAAACATCTGAAGAGATAATAGCTGCAAATTTTTTACACTGATTAGAGTCTGGAGATTCTGGAAGCCCAATGTACCCAAAATAAACCCATGCTTGGACACATCACAGTGTGTCCACAGAACGCCAGAGGCAGAAAGAAGTTCTTAAAAATACCAGAGAGAGAAACAAAGATCCTCAGAAAAGAAAGAAAGAAAACTGAGAACCGGCCAATCAGCAGCCATGAAACTGGAAGACAGGTAAAACACCTTACAAGTGCTTAGGAAAAATAGCAGCCAGCCCAGACTTGTGTACCCAGCAAAAGTATGAGCCAAGAATAAGGATGAGAACCAAGGTGACATGAACAGGAACCCACTGGAAAAAACTTAAAAAAAAAAAAAAAGAAAAGAAAAGAAACAATGGTTTTTAAGGACACCAGACGTCAGCCAATGGATACTGATCACTGAGAGGCAGGAAACACACAGGAGCCCTCCAAGTGGCCCCGCTTACTGCGAGAGGGAGTTTCCTGTGTGTCAGAGGGAGAGGGAACCCAGGCAGAATCCAGTGGTCTCCCTGAGTTGAGACACCAGAGCTGGGAATCCAGGAAGGTCAAGGGGCGAAGTTCTCAGGGAAGGGACGAGAATGGAGAGAGCTGCACAGACACAGGGCTCTCTGAGTCCTCAGCCAAGGCATGCATGCAGAAAACTGCCAGGAAGGGTGAGAGCAGTGGTTCCTAACTGAGGCCCGCTGGCTGTCTAGACCCATGCTTGGTCTGTCACAGTTCAAGGGATGCTACTGACATCTAGCACACAGAGGCCAGAGATGCTCCTAAACACCTGATAGCTACAGATCAGTCCCTGCCCCACCGCCCCACCCTCACACAAGTATCCAGTCTTCACATGTAAACAGTTCCAAGGCTGAGAAACCCTGCATTACAGGGAACAAGCCCCAATGCTTACAAAGGACAGGAACAGCTCCTGTTCCTACAAATTAAAAGGAAATACCTGGAAATTCACAGGGCATTAAGGAGAGTTAACAGAGGGGTACTGTCTTAATAGTGGGAAATAATTAGTCCAAGATTAAATGCTGCTAAGATCTCACCTGACAAGGCTTAAAAGCAAGCCTCTGAAGGGATCAAAGTGTTTCCAAGTAATTTAATTGTGTGACATGAACTCAAGAATATTATCTAGAAAAATGCAAAAATATCCAACATGAAAATAAAACTGACAATGAATGGCAGTCAATCAAAAATTACCAGGCATGGAAAGAAAGTAGAAACTACTGCTCATAATGAAGAAAAAGGTAAAGCCATGAAAGTAAACTCTGAAAAATTACCCAGATGACAGAATTATATAGAACCAAATCTTGAAATTAGATAATCACAGACAAAGTAATTTACTATTAACTGTATTCCAAATGTTCAAAAAGCTAAAAGGATTTTCAATATACAAAAAAGATTCAAGTCAAGTTTCCAGAGACAAAAGTTACAACGGATAAAATGAAAAAAGTACACTGAATGAGGTTAACATGTAGACAGAGCAATAAACTATCTAAAACAAAACACAGAGAAAATACAGTGAAAATTATGAACAGAACATTACTAAGCTGTGGGACAACTTCAGTGGTCTAACAGATACAGCTAATTGGCCTCTCCAAAGACAGGAGATGTGCTCAAAAAATTCTGAATATAGCAGGAAATATTCCAAATTTCATGAAAAAAAAAAAAAAAAGCCCTGTATGTTCACAAATCTCAATGTATCCAGGCATAAGAAACAAACAAATGACACCAAGTTGCTTAAAACCACTGAGAAAGAGAGAATCTTAAAATCAGCCAAAGGAAAAAAACACATTATATACAAGACAGAACAAAACAAAGAGATGGAAATGACAACACACTTCCCATCAGAAACAATGTGAGCCACAAGACAATGGAGCCACAATCTTTAAAATACCTAAAGAAAACTACAGGCAATGTAAAATTCTATACCCAGCAAAAATATCTTTTAGGGAAAAAAGGGCTACTTCAGCCTTTTTAAAGACACATAAAAGCTGAAGGAGTTCATCACCAGCAGACTTGCATTACCAAAAATGTTACAAGAAGTCTCAGGAGGGAGGACTGCAGAGGGGAACACAATCTATAAAGAGGAGGAAGAGCACCAGAAATGTGCATTATCTGGGCATCAGTGGTAACCAGCTTGCACACAGTAACAATAACAGGGATTGCCAATGAGCATATTTTAAAATAAAGTGATTATTATAGTTTTAGGCAATATTAAGACATCAGCTGTATATTTTTTTTCTTCCTTAGCTTTGTATTCATTTCTATGTCTGGATTCCAAAAACATACTTTTAGGATACAGATACCAAGTTCATCATTGTTAATGGCTTTGTTTTATAAATATTTTTGGTTAGCAACATTGTTATTTTAGACAACTAGAAGTAACCTTGTATTCCATTTTCCTATTTTAACCCTGGTGACTTTATTTTTCACACTACAGATTTTCCTTTCAAAATGCAATACCTAAATGAAAATTGTGTTTCCATATGCCATAACCACCAATCACAACTGATGGGTTTACCTGTCGCTTAGAAGAATCTGCAGGAAATTGAACACTGAGCTTTGTAACTCATCAGGCTCACAAGCTCTCGCTGTCTTGGACCCCCTGGAGTTAATTCCATGTTCTAAATATCTGTCAGGGCCATAGAATTAAGTGCCTAACCCATAAGGATGAGTAACATTGATTTATTCCTCCAGAAGGAAGCTTAACTTTTCCCTTTAGCATGCTTTAATGAAGTCTCATCCCTGCTGCATGCCCAGGCAATGAGTAATTTCTCGTAAGTGAATGTTTTGGAAAGCAGAAAAATTACAACAAATCTTTTTATTTTATGGCCTTTTAAAAAATCTACCAAATTTTCATTGACTTCCTAAATTATAATACCATGTTCTAGAGATGTCACTTCACTTTTATCAAAAATGAGCCCCTGAACGACAACTCAGAGAGGCTGATGCGCCTTTCATGTGGCAATGTGACGCCTGGAAGTGGTTTTTATGTATTAGGGACCTTCTTTGCTTTCCCTGAAACAACGCCTCTATAGAAATCAACATCCCTCCATCAGTGCCCTGAAATACCACCAGTATTATTGCTTTTGCCCATTCCACCACCGCAGCAAGTTTTATAATCTATTATATCTACGTACACCTTTTGTGACACTACCGTTCCCCTTTCTCACCATGTGGTTTCTGTTATACTTTACTATTTTTTCTGGACTTTAAGACTTGGACAGTAAGACTGGGTTTTGTAGACATTACAGAGTAATAATTTTTTTGTGTGTGTATGGCAACTGACCAATCAAAAGGGTACAATACAATACAGTAAGAAGTGCATTCTATTACCCCTGTTTATAATAGGGGAAAAAAAAGTGTATGCAGTATTTCCACATTCATAATGCAGCCAATTAAGAGTAGCTATCTTTAAAGGTATATGAACATACAAATCACAGACTAAAAAGTCATTAAGCAAATGAAACGATGCTCATCTTCACTAATAAAGCAACAAGGACAGGGACTTCCACTTTCCCTACAGTTTGAATTCAAATTACAATCATGCGTTATCCAAAACTTTGTTTATTTTTAAGTTTTCATCAAGTTACTTTGTAAAAGATAAAATCAAAGTCAAAGTAGTAAACTATCACACATCTTACGAAAGCTAGTATCATAAATCATTTATAAAGATAAGTTATTCCTTCCAACCTCATGTATGAATTTTTGTCCAGTTTTTCCTCCGTCTCTGTGTGTCTGTCCATCTGTCCCTGAGGTTGTAAATCCTTTGTCTCTATCCTACGATTATGATTCAATTTTTTACACTTAAATCTTCTGGCTGGAATTCATTCCAGTAGGGTTCTGTCTTATTTTTCTCCAAATAATGAACCAGTTGTTGCAACACCTCATATTGAACATACATCGAGTTCCACCCATCCCTTCCTTCCATCCACCCCTCCCAGTCCTTCACGAGGACCACAATCATGTTTCACCTGAATTATTTCTACGGGCTCCCGAGTGACCTTCCTCCATTCAGTGTCCCATCCCTCCCACCCTGCCACCACCCTCAACCCTAAGAAACGGTTCTGTATACAGCATGCAGAGTGATGGTGTCATTTGCTTATTTAAATCCTTCCAATGACTTTCTACTGCTCTTCGGATGAAATTCAAACTTTTTAATATGCTCACAATTAGAGTGGCCATATAATTTATCACCTAAATAAGGAAACAACTAAAATTAAAAAGGAGGCTATTTATAATGCTGGAACTACAGGCAAAAGCCAGACTGTCCTGGGCAAACCAGGACGTCCAGCCCCTACCCAAAGGCCCTACTGTCTAGGTCTAAACTCTTGCCCCCTCCTCCTCTTTCATAAACTATCGCCCAGCCATACAAAGCTCAGTTTACATCTTCAAACTTGACAAGTTATCTTCTTTGTGGGACTTCCCAGACTCTTCCCCTTACCTGAAACCTTTATTTTTGCACATCCCACTCCTGCCTCACTCCTCTGCTCGCTCGGGTTAACCTCAGACTCAGCCTCAGGTGTCACCCTGAACAGACCACTTCCTCTGGGAAGTCTTCCTCAACCGCCCCCCCCCACCCGACCTGAGAGCTGGCCCCACCACGTGCTCCACACGACTGCTGGGTGTTCCCTCTTCTTACCCCTTATTTCCCCCATCACCTCCATTAATCCTCGTGTGTCATCCACAAGCTCTATCTGGAGGGACCAGCATAGAGGTGCGAAGGGATAAACTGGGAGTTTGAGATTTGTAGATACTAATATATACAAGATAGATAAACAAGTTCATACTGTAGGGCACAGGGAACTATATTCTATATCTTGTAGTAACTTACAGTGAAAAAGAATATGAAAATGAATATATGTATGTTCATGTATGACTGAAGCACTGTGCTGTACACCAGAAATTGACACACTGTAAACTGACTGTACTTCAATAAAAAATATACACATACAAAAAAAATGAATGAATGAAGATCCAACTCTGGTAACATTTACAAACTACAAGTTTTAACACTTTTCAAAACGAGTTGGCAGATCTATAGAAAGTGTGCATTATCTTTTCATAGTTGGCTATGCACTTGGTTGTGGATAGCTGTGTGTTTAAAAACAAAGTCATTATTACTCTGGAGGTACACCTCAGGTTACCTTTCAGTACTGTGAATTAAATATTGGAAGTGGAACAGCAAACTTTAAACAGTAAATAATTAGTTTCCTTAGCCAGTAAAGTTCAAAGACAATACTGTAGTTAACACCTCAGAACACTTTTCATATTTTAACTGTCAGTTCAACTAACAATTCATGTATACATGCTACGTTCTACTGTACTTTGCTTCTGAGAAAAGAAGGAAGAAGGAAGGAAATATTTTCATTTACTCCCAGGACAAAAAAAAGTGGCGGATCATATTCTGAAACAGCTTAAATCTTATTTGGGGACTGCACTTCTTAAAAGTAATTACCTGCAAAAGTGAGGCTCAAAGGGATGCTGGTTCATAAAAACGATTTCAAGGAAAGCAATGTTAAATGTTAGATCAAACAGGGAAGAATGATATTTTCTCCCCAAGACTGGAGAACTAGAAATTGCCACTGTCCATGGCAGCACCATGTGTCTGCAGTCTTACCCGCTTTCTACACATTATTCCCCGAATACACACCTCCCGTGCTGACTGCTTACACAAATATGAAAAGTTGACAAAATTATTCATCTAAAGTATTTCTGCCGTAAGAAAGTTTAAGTATTCAATTAGAAAGTTTCATACCACCATAAAGGGAATGAAACCCATATTTTCCCTCCTTCCGTGTAGGAGTTTTTCCCTTCCCGACTGTGTTTCTTTCCCATGAGTCTCCTTTATTGCTCACACAGAACAAAATTCTGGTCGCCAAACGTGTGGGGTCTTTCTCCACACCAAGCGATCCTCTGGGACACCACGTGGGTGTCCTACCGTTCCACGCAATTCTGATGTTGTCTCCCTGGAGACAGCATCAGATCCCACAGGTTAAGGGCTCAGTCCTACAAGACTGCCCCTCCCGCCACCCGGACGCACTGCAGACAGCAGCCACAGGGCCAGGCTGTCACCTGCGCTTCTGACCAACAAGCTTCAGATCGGAAGTTCCAACAACCCCCTCCTTGGCTTAAATACATTTGCTCGAGCAGCTCACAGAACTCAGGGGAACATGTCCTTACATTTCCGTTTATTAAAGGGTATGATACAGGAACCAAATGAAGAGCTGGAGGAAGAGATACGTCAGGTGAGGCCTGGGGGCAGGAGCTTCTGTCCACATGGACTTGGTGTACATCACCCTCCAGGCCCATGGACGTGTCTGCCGCCTGGAAGTTCTCTGAACACCACGCTACTGGGATTTTCTGGAGGCTTCCTCACATAGGCATCAGCGATCCTTAACTCATCTCCTTAACTCCATCTCCAGCCCCTCTCCCCTCGCTGGAAGATAGGGGGTGAGGCTGAAAATTCCAAGCTTCTCATCCTGGTTTGGTCTTCCTGGTGTCCTGCCCCCAATCAGGAGCCCACCTGCAATCAACTGATTAGAACAAAAGATGCTCTGGAAGCTCTTATCACTTAAAAACGTACAAAGGGCTTTAGGAGACCTGCGTCGGGGACGGTGTTAACGACAAACGCTGGTCCAGCAGGTGCTCCTGGTGTTGCCATCACTTAGGAAATTACCTGGGGCTTTAGGAGTGCTGCGCCGGGAGCCTGGGGCAGAGATGCCTATAGCTACGTCTTCCACTATGTCATAAGCGACCGAGATCACACCTCCCTCTCGCGCTAACGGCCAGTTTCTATCTAGTATAATCACTTCATTATTAGCTATTCAAACACTCTTGAACAGAATACCAAAATCACATTTTGTTTTGCTTTGGGGGGGGGGGTCAGAAACATTCCTCTTTAATTTCTAACATTCACACCGAGACAACATCCCCAAAAAGGGGCTGACCAAGCGCCTCCTAGCTACCGTCACCATGCTCGGATTAATATTAACGTCCAGGTGCAGTTTAAGACCAGAGGGAGAACTCTGCAGAGCATTCATGAACCTCCTTCTCGGAGCCCTTCCCTCCCCTCGCACTCTGTCTTTAGTACCAAGCAACCGTTCTGCCCTCATCTCATCCTTATTCTTCTAGAACTAAAATTCACTCCCTCCCCCCTGCACCAGTCAATTCCTCTCGTGTTACTAATCACAGTTCATTTACCCTTTACAGCAGTCCACTCATGTATTTCATATTTACTCACAGGCATCATAGTCAGTACATGTTTTCCCTTCATCTTTTGCTTAATACTTTTTTTTTTTTTGAGTAATTTAAGACTTCATTGAGCAAAGTTCCAAAGGAGATTTTTTAAGGATGTAGAAACAGTTTTCACATCTAGGTGGACACATTCATTCAACTGTCTACATGTGCTTAACAGAAATCATCATAAGATTACTGATCATTTTCATTACATAACTACTAACCCCAGTGTAATGCTGACTCCTGGAATAGTTTTTTACACACAACTACAGTAGTATCAAATCTAAAATATATAGGTTATAGGATCTGGAGCATTAATGACCTCAGGATTAACAGGAACATTTCCTATTGACTACTCACATTTGGAGGAAAAAGAAGGGACAGACTTGGGAGGGAAACAGCAGGGAGAATTGAAATGGCTCTACCAATATTTTACTGATATTTACACAGGAAAACTATTTTGCTCTGTAAAATGGGAAATGTATTTAAACACAAATTGGTGGGGGAGAGGAAGGAGAATGCTGAAAGGATCCTACAGAAAAAATAGATACTGTTGTCAAATATACTGGTGCACCATTAACCAGACGAGTAAAACGAACCTACACAAAATCACTAATAGGTTCTGTATCCTGTATTCTTAACTTCATTTAAGAGAAAAATGACCTTGAAGCTCCATCGTATTGGCCAACTTCAATATTGAGCTTCCCAATTTAAGTATTTTTATAGATTCTCCCAATATTATCATCAAAAAGCTCAACTCTTTTTCCTTAATGGGATTTAGGGAATTAAAATACTGTGCCCTCCTTGAAAATACATTTCCTTGAAAACTGATGCTCGACACAAAATTCATCTCAAGTCCCAGAAGGTGGCCCTTTCTGGAGCTATTTATTACAGGTGTCGCACATCCTCACCTTCACATTGGGCTTTGACAGGAGTCGCAACAGCTCTCTGATCTCACCGTTTAATGGCTTGTTCTGAAGTTCCTCCGCCAGCTGCAAGGAAAGCACATGGACACACAGAACGGTTAGTGAGAGCGCAGAGGCGCTCCACGTGTGATGACTGAGACTCTCCCTCGCTACTTTCCAGTGATTAAGGAGAAGTCAGCATGGAAGAAAACAGACAATCCATCACTGCTGGTCTTCTGAGGCTCTTAGCAGCCCTGATCTCAGCCCAGGCTCTCAGCTGAGTACAACTCAAGAAACCCTGCTACAGCCAGATCATGGTCTGATTTATTACAAGGAGGGCAAATCCTGGCACTTCATCTACAAAATGGTCTTTTGCATGTAGACAAAGGACCACTTGTAAAAAGGACTGGATCGAGCTTTGACGCTGGAAAAAAGAAAAAAGAAGGAAAAAAAAAACAGAAAAAAGAACTTCTCAATGAGGTGGTGAAGTCCACAGGGCTTCCAAAAACCCACAGTAGCGTGCTGTTTAGAGCTAGGGTAGAAAAGAAATGAGAATGCCACTAAAAGAGCAAATGATCTGAAACTTTTATTATGTTTACCTACACAGTCTGTTAAGTATAAACCAGGTTAATCATAAAGTGACTTATAACAGGTTGACAACGATATGCTGGTACCAAAAATGCTGACTGCCCTCTACCTTCGTGATCATAAACTGCCATTTGCTGGTTCTGGCCTAAAGAAAAAAGCAGAACTTTGAACCTGCCTCATGTTCTTTATTAAGAGGTCTCCCCATCAAAATGTCTATTCGATTTTTAGGTTATAGGAAGGATCATATCATTTTTGTAAGAAAAGCAAGATTCAAATAGAAAAAATTCAGGATTATGAAAAATGCAGCACACAATTCAAAATACCTACCTATATTGTCATTTAAAAACCCTTCTTAAAAACTTGCACAAAAATTTCCATTTGTCCCTATTGTTTCTAACAAGCTAAAAAAAATTGTTCTTATCTCTGCAAAGGACTTTTCTCTAAACGAGGGGTATAATGTAAATTACACACACAAAATAAAATCAGATAAAATAGATATATTTCCTGATTACACTTCAAAAAGTGTTTTTTCTTTTACAAGATAACTTTTTTTTTTTAACAGAATTTCTAATTTACAAAAAGACACAAAGGGCTCTCTGCACTCTTGAATAAAACATCCGACTCTATTGCTCTGAAGAATTACAAAATGTTAAGCTTATATTTACATAAAGTCTATAAAAATGCAATACTGTCATAACATGATCGGGCCTCAATTACACTGGTCTAAAAATAAGTATTTCCCCAAACCCTCAACAGTAAATGTTTTAAAACTGGTTTGTAAGGCTTTCTCGGGTGTCAAATGTCTTGGCTGTGCAAGGCAAAGGCACGTTTCTTCATAAACCATGTATATTACAACATCCTTGTAATACGTAATCTCTGTCGCTACAAATGGAAGAAAACATGTTTGAGGACTAAAGAGATTAACATACAACTCAGAGATTTATTATGCATGTTTTGCTTTCTGAATTGGAACACACGGTATTATCACAGAAAATCGGCCTCTGAAGATGGTCAATTTTTTTTCATTACACTTACAGCCCTAATAACGAAACTAACTTTAGTTTGTTTTATCATAATCACGTAAAAAATGAGTAAGCAACAGACAGGCTACAGGGTATCACTAAAGGCAGCCTTCACACTGCATGCATTTCTTGTCTAGCTTTGTGTCCTTTATAGTTTATCCAGGTGTGGGCTCAGTTCATCCGAGTCCGTAAGTTAACAGTAAGAAACAGCAAGTTAGTTCCCTCCCCCAGATTTAAAATAAAATTATAGCTACAGGAAATTAACTACTCCATCAATGCCAACCGCTGCTCAGATTGAGTCTTTGGTTATGAAGGTAATTTAGAAAGGTCTAATATCCATAAATCAGGCTTTATACTGTGCATTATAATCCATTTTAAAAACAATCCTGTCTTTCTATGTACTTCATATGTCTCGTTCTTACACTAGGGTCTGTCATTTTTAGTACTGTCAGTGACAGAGTCCAATCATTTGTCTCTATTTCTCCAAAGCATTTCTCTTGTCTGTGACTTTCTCCAAACATTAACCACTGACAGCGTTTCTCTACCCATAGAGACACAGCCTAAAATTTCTATCATGTAGTCACCAAGGCAGGACAACAGGGTATCTCCATGCACAACTTCTAGGACAGGAGAGTGAATGAAAATCGGCAGAGTCTCAGTGTAAACTCAGCGATGACAGGGCTTTGGGAAATATTTCCACCTTCTCTTGGTTTTCACTCCTAGGATCACATGCATCCGTCTGCACTGGGAGGGGCTCTGCCTCAGCCGGGCTGGTGGGGGAAGAGACCCACTGAGCTCAGAAAGGCACACTTACGTCATCAGCCAAGGCTGCCGCGCCGTGGAGGATGGGCATGGGGTTCTGCTTCTCGTAGTAGTGAAGCTTCTCATGAATCTGGGAGAAAAAGCAAATGCATCTAAGTTCACCCACTGGCGAACAATCCGAGACATTTAAACCCTGCAATCATTTTCAGAGAAATTGATGTCCTGAACATTCTAAACAAACATTACCTACTTCTATAAATTGACAGATGACAAACAGGTGTGCTAATTCATCTATTGCTGTGGTTTGGCGTTTGTAATGTGAAGTCCAATGGGAGAGAAGTCATCATTACACTGAACCCACGTAAAAATTCAAACTTTGTCCCCCGCCCCACCACCGCCAAATAAATACTAGCTTTATAAAATCTTTAATTTCTAAAACATAATTGCTTCAATACTTCAAGCAGTGGTTGTAGGTTATATTCCTGCTAAAAACATAAATGATGATTAAAGCAAAGCAAGAAACTGGCAGTCACATTCTGACCGTTTGGTTTGTAATAACGGCCAAGAGCAAAGAAACAGGTGCTGTGCGGACCTGAGTGCCAGCACTCCAGGAACACCTTACCAGGCGCTGGTCCCTTCACTTATTATTCCTTTCTTCTTTCTTCAAATTGTCAGCTTTCCCCCCTAAATTCAGATTTCTCCAGAACAAAGGGATTTCTCCTAACTAGAGGCATTTCTCATAACTACTGAGCTTCAATATTGTACATACTGTGAAACAGTGAAATGCTATTAACACAAGATGATTTCGTCCTTCATTTCCCATCACCAATGCCCAAGAAACACAAAGGCGAAAGATAAATTTCAAGGCATCACAAGACAAACTGAGTCCCTTTAAAAAACCTAGAATTACAATTAGGAGATGAAAGGTGCTTTGACAAATTCGTTGACTGTCGGTGCCTAAGTTTCATCTATTTCAGCCTTTATACAGGTGCCCTGAAAATTTTATGCTTGAAAATGTACTTTATCCTCTTCTTATTTACAGTTGAGGGAACTGACCCCCCTATATATGAAAAACAGGTGTACCTCACGATTTCCTGTTTTTAATAGGTTTCAAGTAATACATTCTTTAAATTATACTCAAAGCGGATCAAACTCTCTTGTAAAAAGCCTGGAAGATCGATTTTACTTTGATTAGCCAGATGTCATTGCTAAGAGAGGATTCTATTACCTTTCTGGCAACCTGGTCCATAATGCAGAGCATCAGGGAAAGAATTTTGACACTTATGATCTTACCAGAATGATTAGGGCAGCATCTTTACGTAATATCTTGGAAGCTTTCAACATTTATCATAGTCAGGTAATAAACAAATGTTAAAGAATACAAGCTATGGAATAAGGAACAGTGGACTTGAGAAACACTATTCAAGTATAAGTTAAAATAAAACCAAGCACCCTAAAAGCTAAATCAATTCTGCTTAAACAATTATCAAGAATTAGGTCACCGGAACATATACTATCATAGAAAACTGAAATTACCCTCTCAGGAAACTCATCTCATTTTATTGCAACGACCTGTTTAAAGGTCTGCTTTCTTGCAATAATAAACACCAAGGTTGCGTAGGCATCACAAGGCACTTACCACGTGCCTGCACTACCTGCGTGACAGTCATCAGCACTGCTACTGCAGTCTGCAATGCGTTTATTATTTTAGTTCTGTAACCCGCCACAAGAACACTGAAAGGGAGATATAGCGCTGTCATTCCTTTTTTTTTTAGGTAAACGGATGCACAGGAGTTGAATACCTCGCTATGCTCCTACAAATAGTCAATGGCAGAGCTGGGATTTAAAACTCAGGCCATCTGGCTCCGCGTCAGGGCTCTTCATCACATTGCTCTCCTGCCTCTCAGACCAACATCTCCTGCGCTCTCCCCACTGACCTCACTCACTGATGAATGAAGGTGACGGCAAGGCGGCTGGCTAGTTCGGCGACAAATCCTGATGGCTGTTTCCAATGACTGCAGGATGGTTGGCAGGTCCTGTCCACCCCCTCCCTCTTATTTTTCCTTTCCTACGGCTTCTGATTTTTCCAGAGATATCAAACTACTGTAATAATAACCTCAAATTACATGCCCCAAATCAATACATTTTTTCTCCATTTGATCTGCTTCTTCTGAGTGTCTTTTAGAAACAGGTAGCTTCCTCTTTTGACATCATCTTCTCTAGATCTTCACCCAAGTAATATAAGAGCCCACCTCTCCCTTGCCCATCCCTGGACTTTGTATTGTATCAAGAAAAATTGAAATGTTTTTCGAGAATTTCCAAATGCTGGCAAATCCTCTGTCCAGCTGTGTGTCACTTCAGTACATAATTTTAAAAATTAAGTCAATAGCAAAGTAAAACTTACTCTAAATAATTCTGAACTGTTCACTGTTACCAAAAATATTGAAATTCTGCTTTGTACTAGGATTTATAATACTAGGAACAAAAAATTAAAACCAAACTGATTTTTAAATTCTAATATAATAAACAGGTAACATGTACAGACTTTACCCCAAGGTTGTCCAACAGAACTTTCTGTGATGTTGCAAATGTCCTCTGCTTGTCCAGTGTGGTTTGTCACTAGCCACATGTGGCTTTTGAGTACTTGGACTGGGGCTAGTGTACCTGAGGAATCAGATTTTTATTTTAATTAATTTAAAGGTAAATACCCACATGCGGCTAGTGGCTTCCACACTGGATAACAGGGCGTCGCTTTATATTATCCAGTCTGTCGTTTCCCCTTATACTACAGAAAAGTTCACTCTGATACAGTTTGGCAAATTTCCTTGAGTTGTAACACTGTGGAAGCCAGTAAATGAATATATAACCAGACATGGCTTAATTATCAATAAGGCAAATTAACATCTCTTACTAAATACCGTGCAGAGCCAAATCTGCGAAATTTCATTTACTTTAACTAAACCGTTCCCTCTGCAGATTTAAGTAATAAAAGTGGACTTCATTTTTCTCCCTTGATCAACAAGAGCTGAGGAGAGAAAAGATTCAGGGTAAAAAAGTCTGGAGAGAAGCAAAGGCTCTGGTTACATTAATTTCAAATGATACAAAAATATGCAGTTATTCAAAATTAAGACCCTAAAATAGAATGGCATGTACTACAATGTTTAAAATACACTATTAAGAAAAAAGGACTGGTAGGGAGGGTAGAACGCATGCTCAGCATGCATAAGGTCCTTGGTTCAATCCCCAGTTAAAAAAAAAAAAAAAAGAAAAGAAAAAAAGGACAATTCAAAACATATACACTTGCTCTATTCAATAGTTTCCATAAGGGTTTGCTTTTTCTATATTTATACTGATTGATTTCTACTACATTTATAATCAGAAGAAGTCAGTTCAAATAAAAATCGTTTCTGTAAGTAACCAAGTCTTATCAGAAAGCTGTAAGTACCTTCATCTATAAGTCACATCTTGAAAATAAATGTCCAATTTTTGCCAGGGAATCTGGTGCCAATAATCTAATTTTAGTACATGTACAGCAGAAACTGCTTTAAATAAAGCTTCAATAACAAAAGTATAAATAAAGCTTGGCTAGTCTCAGCACAGTCATGTTTTAAATCTCCCAATGATGAATAACTGAAAAACACAATCAAGGTTATTGAATGACATTAAACGACTAAAGACCCATCCTCCCATCCCCTTCTCCTCCCTCTCCTGGCAGGGAAACGTTATGCTGAAAGTGCTGGATGCACTCCCATACATGTTTTTAAACATATATACATCTATAAACAATACATGCTATTCTATTCACAATAGCAAGGAAAACAATCTAAATGTCTACTGACAGATGGACAGATAAAGAAGATGCATTATGTGTGTGTCTATATAGACACACACACAAAACAGAATATTACTCAGCCATAAAAAAGAATGAAATAATACCATTTGCAGCAACGTGGATAGACCTAGTGATTATCATTCTAAATGAAGTAAGTCAGACAGAGAAAGACAAATATTTGATATCACTTATACGTGGAACCTAAAAAAGTGATACAAATGAACTTATTTATGAAACAGAAATAGACCCACAGACATGGAAAACAAACTTATGGTTTCCAAAGGGGAAAGGGGGAGGGGTAAACTGGGAATTTGGGATTAACAGATACATACTACTATATATAAAATAGATGAACAATAAGGGCCTACTGTAGGGAACTATATATCTAATGTCTTATAATAACTTATAATGGAAAACAATCTGAAAAAGAATAGATATATATGTAACTGAAGCACTCTGCTGTACCCTTGAAACTGTAAATCAATTCTAACTAAAAAGACAATACATGCTATTACTGTTTTAAATGTACATAAATGGCACTGTTTCCTTTACAACTGGATTTTTCATTCATTACTATATTGAGATATCTGGGTTGATACATGTACATCCAGTTCACTCATTTTGACAGCTATATAATCATATTAATGAACAGTAGTTTATATATCCATTTTTAAATTGAGGAATACTCTGGTTATTTCCACTTTTTTGCTATTAAATATCCTTCCACATGACTCCTTCCTTCACTGGGGTGGATGCCTAAAAGTGTTTCAGTGTTTCCTGTGTCCCCGTCCCCTTGCTAATGAAATGGATATGAAATGGAAAATGTCCCTAAGGTTTTAATGTGTATTGTCTCCTATCTGTGATTTGTCTTTTTAACAGTTCCCAAGGAAGAGGCAAGTGCTCTCCAGTATCAATTCTCTCCCTTCACAGGAACTCAACTGGAGCTAGAAAGTGGAGGCCAAGTCCAGGGCTACTTTCTTAAGACATCCACCTTCTCCCCTCACCCTGCAGTGAGATTAACACCCATGATTGGTTGACAAACGGGAGACCTAAGTGTAAGTTCTAAGTGTCACTTCTAGGCAGAGGCCTTGAAGAAACCAGTCTTGCTTCCTCCATACTCCTCCTTTCCTCCAGCTGGATGTGGACTATGACCAGGACCTTGAGAGACAGCAAAGTCACCAGACGGAAGGAATCTGAGTCCCCAAAATACCTTAGGGACGAAAGGAATGCATCAGTCTCAGTCTCGCAAATCCCTCTTAACGGTGACTGAGTGAGAAATAACCCTCTATGGTCCCTGAACTATTAAGAGATTTGGGACTAATAGTCAACTGTTCAACTGGCCTTAAATAAGACAGCGGCCCTTGGCAAACCAAAGCCATTTTAATGCAGCCAAATAGATCAAGCTTTTTCTTCATGGATATGCATTTCATTTCTTAAGGGAACATCCCCTTTCCTAATGTAATAAAGAGCTTCCCCTGTGACTTCTTTCAAGTTTGACAGTTTTACTTGGTACACTGAAGTCTTTACTCACAACCTACAAGGAGCTCTTGACGTTTATCTTTTTCCAAAAAGATCTGATCCTTCCACACTGATGGGTAATATGACTGGCTACTTACCAAACTTACCACATACTCCCACATGGGCTCTCTCTTCTGTTCCTTGGTTTGTCTCTCTAAACCTATACCATTCCTGTATTTTTATCTATACACTCCTGACATTTAATAAGGCAAAACTTCTTGGCCCTTTATTCTCCCGCAAAGCTTTCTAGATCCCACACTTCACAAAAAACCAAACTGGCATGGCGGCTTAACCTCCTTAACTCTCTGCATTCTGGGCATTTTCCTGAAATCTATCTCCTAATTCACTTGGCTGTCTTAGGCTGTGTCTCATCCCTGAGGAACCCACCCACCAAGTTTTTGGGGTTTTATTTTTGTTTTTTTTAAATGACTATACTTTTTAATCCTGTAGTTCTGACATCTCTTCTGACATCTTTCTGTTCTCTTTTCCCAGCACCTAGTGTTTTATAATTGAGGCCTTCTTTTATGGCTAATATCAGTTTAAATGCACTTATTTTATAGGCTGTAAGACTTTTATTATATAGAGTGCTTAGCTGTTAATCTTGCTATCTGTGACGCCTGCTGACAGGAGGCTGAAGATAAACTGTTTTCTCAAATGTTCTGTAATTTGGGGTTGTTAGTGAGTCTTCAGTGGGGCATTATATGAGGGAATTCCTGGGTGAAAAGTAGATCTTTTCAGAAATATTTTTTATTTGCTTCCGATGGGTGACCTTGGACTATCGCTGGCCCCTTTGCTAATTTCACAGTTCAGGACTCTTGGGTTTTGTAGAGAAAAAAAACCCTCCAACCCCAAGTCACGGGCCAACTGGTGCATGGTTACAAATTCTTCAACTAGACTTGCGTCTGCTCCTACCTAATCCCGGGAAAAGCTAGGCCAGATTCTTGACCATCTCCCAAGAGAGGTACCTGGAATTTTTCTCAGCTTCTCATTCACTAACAGAGTAACTAACCCTAGAAAAGCAGCCATTCTATGAGCGTCTCAGTACCCATTCCCCACGTTGGCCACGCCCAAATGTCAGGAGAGTGACCCCTCCCCCACTGCTGGCCAATCTCTCCAACACAGCCGCAACCTAAACTCAAGCAATTACCTGTAGAGCATTCAGTTTCCTCTTTGTTTCAAGAAAAAGTGGATTTCCCTTACTTTCTTACAAGCTAGTAATGCAATTAAAGAATGTTCGCAATTACTCCTCCAGAATTTCTAAGTACTTACTGTAGGAACTAGAAGGCTGGGTTGTTTATGTAATGTTAATTAATTCTGGCATCTAACAAGATAGCACCCAGTTTCCTTGTGCAAAACTATTACAAAAGGAAAAAAAAATCACTTTTTACTTCCAGGAGGAGATTCTAGGTACCTTTATACTTAAGCTATCATGAGCTGTTACGGTCATTTGACTTGCAAGATCCATCCTGGTTTCTACATGATCTCAATGTTTTGTTTTGTTTTAAGATGCAAATAATAGTTCATCTAAGTTGCACAAACTTTTGAATGAAAATTACTTTTGCGGGGTTAAAGGAGATCCTTCAAATGCTTTTGTCTTTAGACCCTCCTCTGTATGAGGTAGAGTTTATGAGCATACTTTTGCTTAAAGCACAGTTAACAAACAGAATTTTGAGGCTGTGACTTTACTCAAGGGGCACAGCCAGAAAAGGGCAAAAACAAAAACAAAAATGCCTTCCCATAGGAAACCCCTAGGACCTCCTGGTACTCTGCCTGCAATTCAAGCCAGAGCATCTATAACACTGCTGCAAAGATGAATAACACTCATAAGGGACATGGTATAAAATGGTTACAAACACCAAAGACGGTTTTTAGGCTTAAATTATAAAAAGCAACAAACCATCAACCTTTTGATTTTGGTTAACTACATAGTGATTTTATTTGAAATCACTTCCCAGAACCTTCTCCGTAGATCAGATTCCTTGAGTTCCCAGAACAATATTCTACAGACAGTAGCCAGGGCATTAAATGTTCCTTTGGAATGTTTCAGCGATTCAACAAAAACTGAACTTGAATTATCCATTCAGGAAGTATATAAATGGTCCAATGTTTGTACATACCACTTTGATTTCTCCTGTCACAGCACAGTGAACAGATGTGCCCTTTTAAAAACCTGTTTTTCAGTAATAATTGAAGAACTGGAAACTGCTAAATATTTATCAGGGGTTGGTGGATATTATTACAAATGGCAAATGGGGTGGTGTGAGATCATGAACTTGGACAAGTTTCAGTACGCAAGCAGCAATCAACGCTGTCATGGGCTTGTTTGTAGTTTACATTTAAACGAGCAAGCACTATAATTACAGACTTAAAAGACAGTCTTTTAGGAACAAAAGATGGAGTAAGTGGTCTTAAAAAGTGGCAAACTGCATACCTAGGGTGCACGCTGGGGGATGGGTGGTCCTCCGCAGATCACAGCCTCCTGGAAGCTATATGCAAATTGTTTGCATGTATTTTTCTAGGAAAATATTAAATCCAAAACTTCCACCAAAAACTCAAAGGGGTCTAGGATCCCAAGAAGGTTAAAAACTATTATTTTAGGGTCCCAAATACAGATGGATGACTCATGCCAAGAGGTTTAGACCTTATCAAAAAAACAAACAGACAAAAAACAACAACAACAACAAAATGCTGTTAGAGAGGAGAGACAGTACCTGATCTGTGCTTCCTTCCGTTTCCCTTGTAGAAATCGGGGGAGGGGGATGGAAACAGGAAACCAGTTAAGAAATTCCAAGGGGCTTGTCACTGCTCCACACAGGTTACTTTTAAGATTCCTTGGCCTTTCCTTCCTTCCATGCAGCAGCTCAATGGACTCCATCACCTCCCAGCAGCCACCACAACTACCTCCATCCCCAGTCTGCTGTGAAGTGGGACAGACACTCCCCCACAGTATCTGCAAGGGATTGGTTCCAGGAGCCCCCGCGGACACCAGCATCCTCAGATGTGCAAACCCCTTATGTAAGACGGGGTGGTACTGGGAGTACAGCTGGCCTTCTCCATCCTCGGGCTCCCCACCCGCGGGTTCCCCATCTGCAGATTCCACCCCAAATTCCCAGCTGCTGTTTTTCTTGCTGCCCCCAAAGATAAGCATATAGGTTCATTATGTTTTAGGGATTTTATTGCTACTCACATGGGGAAAAAGGACAAGGGCAAAGAAAAAAAAAATGAAGACTGTATAACATTTTCAGCTGCTAAAAATAAAGTGTCAATTTAATTTATTAAGAGCCTTGAGTTCAAATATATCTAGGTTTAAATCTCCAGTTCTGCCCCTTACATGCTGGTTAGACAACTTACTTGATCTTTGGATGGAATGTTTATGTTTCTCCCCAAATTCGTATACTGAAACTGATTCCCCATGTGATGTTATTAGGGGGTGGGTCCTCTGGGAGGAGATTAGGTCACAAGGGCAGAGACCTCCTGAATGAGAATGGTGCTCTTATAAAAGAGACCCCAGAACCCCTCACCTCCTTTCCACTCCATGAGGACATGCAACAAAAGAGCAATGTCTATGAATCAGGCCCTCGCCAGACCTCAGATCTGCTGGCACCTTGACCTTGGACTCCCCAGCCTCCAGAACAATAAGAAATACATTTCTGTTGTTTATAAGCCCCCCAATCTACATATTCTGTTAAAGTAGTCCAAAGGAACTAAGTAACTTTCTAAACCTCAGTTTCTT
Organism: Camelus ferus; assembly: GCF_009834535.1. NCBI lineage: Eukaryota > Metazoa > Chordata > Mammalia > Artiodactyla > Camelidae > Camelus > Camelus ferus. Next base: position 23,885,253 of record NC_045730.1, read on the forward strand.
CATATTCCGAATAGGATAATAATAGTACCAACTACATAGGGTTATTGCAAAAATTAAAATAACCATTAAAAGAGCTTCATGGTGTCTCTAGAAAATAGAAAATACCCCATACTTGCCAGTGTATGTCCTGATTCTCCCTCAGACCCTCCTCTGACATTCCCAGGGAGAGGACACGTTAGTTTCCCCTTGATACATCACATCACACACGTGTAAGATACGACGGATGCCTAAAGATAAAATCAAGGCAGAATTACTACCTCTGCTCAAGTGGAGAAGATGCATTTCTGAGGGACACTGAACTACACGACATCCCCTTACCATTTCTTCCAAAACGAAGTAAAAGAAAAGGACCTCGACGAAGGCAGTGACCATGGGGTTAAGAGAGCCTGAGTGGACACGGGAAAGGCAGAAGGTAAGTTTGACCACAGCAAGCATCAAGTGATGGACAGAGTGAAAGATCAGTGCGATTTCCAGGCAGAATGTGGTTTGTGATGAAAAATGTGGATCCATCCATTTAACTTGTGCTAAAAAGGACCTGTCTTAAAGCAACCATTACTCTAGTTACCCTGTTCCTAAAGGAGAAAGTTCTTTGGGGAGAATAAAGGATGAAATCCTCACACAGAAAAAAAAGTTGAACAGCCAGATGGAAGGGTTCTCGGGGAAAAGAGTAATCATCAGAATTATTGCAAAGACCATTCAGAGCTAGCTACCAGAGTCAGCGACCATCTCCCTGTGGGGATTTAAAGACCTTTTGCCCACCATCCCAAGTTCTGTCAAAGCTGACAAGGAAAATGCAACATTTTGAGATGAGCTGGTGTCTGGTAGGGAACGTGCAGAGTCCACTCCAACGTGACCGGGTGGAAATGAGTGCCGGCCAGGAAGCAGACTTCACTCGCAGCGGAAACACCCAGCGGTCATAAATTAGTTGTCATTTCCTCACTCAGATCTTTCCGTGCCACTGCAACTGGCTGAACCGTGGGTTTGAAGCCCACGGGTACAGGGAGCCAACAGATCTTTCTTTAGTTCATAAATGAAGGTTAAAACTGTTACCAATTTCGCCTTTTCCCCATCAATCAAAATAATTGTATGTAATAATTACATTTATAAATTTTTCAAATATATCCAATTCGGTCATAGTATATTATCTTTTACATTAACTACTGGTTTCCTTTTACTAACATTCTTACTTCTGTCTCATGAGCTGAGGTTGACCTGTAACTTTCCCTCATTGTAGTGGTACTGCCTGGTCCTATAAAGGTTGTATCAAGTCCCATGGAAAGAGAGAGGCATCCTCTCTTTCCTCTATTTTCTGGAAGAATATGGCGAAGACTGGAATGAACTGTTCCTTGACACTTCGGTAGAATCCATCAGTCAAGCCTTCCGAGCCTGGTGGCCTCTTTAATTTTGAACTTCCTGATTTTTCCTAACAATTCTTACATTACATTCCTAGAAATTCTTACGTTTCACCTAAGTTCTCAAATTAATTTCTCTAACATTATTCATAATATTCTCTACTGTTTTTAAAGTATTTTATTTATTTGTTATTGTATTATTTATTTTATTTTGGTGGAAGTCAGGGGAAGCAATTAGGTTTATTTATTTTTAGAGGAGGTACTGGGGATTGAACCCAGGACCTCGGGCACGCTAAGCACACACTCTACCACTGAATTATCCCCTCCCCCCTTATTCTCTACTGTTTTAATCTCTGCTGGATCTGTGGTATTCCTCCTTTCATTCGTTTTTATTTGTACCTTTTTCCCTTTTCCCTCCATCTGGCTATAAGACTGTCTATTTCATTAGTCCTTAAAACAACAGCAACTTTTGCCCCGACCGGTCATCTTTATTTTCCATTTCACTCCTCACCACGCTTATCCTCACTATGTCCTCCCTTCTACTTGAGGGGAGTGAGTGAGTGTTCTGTTGTTCTTTTAAAATTTCTTTAGCTTTTTTTTTTTAAACTTTTTTTATTGAGTTAGTCAGTTTACAATGTTGTGTCAAATTCCAGTGTAGAACACAATTTTTCAGTTATACATGAACATAGATATATTTATTGTTGGGTTTTTTTTTTTTTGGCTATGAGCTACCATAAGATCTTGTATGTATTTCCCTGTGCTATACAGTATAATCTATTCTACATTTTGAAATCCCAGTCTGTCCCTTCCCACTCCCTGCCCCCTTGGAAACTGCAAGTTTGTATTAAAATTTCTTAAGCTGACTGCTTCATTCACTATTTTTTATCTTTCTTCTCTTCTAACAAATGCATTTCAGGCATTTTATGAGTGACTCCTTAAAAACAGTCCACCTTTTGGGAATCCCCAAGTCTTGATATATAAACATCAGCATTCAGTTCTAAGCCCTTTTTAACTCTCAGTATGATTTCTTGTGTGGCCTATGAGTTATAGAACCTCATTTTACGCATTTTTAAGTTTTAAATATATGGGAGTTTGTTTTTCTTGTTGTTAACTAACTTCCACCTTAAATGCACCAGAGCTGGTGTTCGTTATTTATCTATTTTTTCTGAGGTCTTTGGCGGGGGTACTGGAGCCAGTGGACTACATTTCCCAGACTCCCTTGCGTGCTGTTGCCCTGAGAAGCCAACTTCTACAGTAATAAATTTGAGTTCGCCCTTTTAATTCTTTCAACCTTCTAACATGTCTGTAACCATTCCCTCCTCGAAATCACCTCTGTCTGAATTACTTATCGTGATTTTTTTTCCTAAAAAGACTCTGGCGAAGGGCCAGAGAATAGTCTTTAGGAAACCTAGTATTTGACATTTGTTGAGTCTTGCTTTAAGGACTTCTACATGATCAATTTTTATATGTGTTCCATGTGTTGAAATCCTACTGTGATGAAGAAGTTGAATCAGCTCTCCTTAATAAAATTTCGCTTATTTATTTTGAGGCTATGTTGTTGCATATATGCAAATTCAGAAGCAAATGGTTTTCAGTTTATTTTACAATGACCTTTTCCATCTCTAATGCTATAATGGTATTTATTTCAAAGCCTCTTCACTTTCTTTTGGTTTAATGTTTGCTCTAGAAATCAGTTTCTATCTTTTCAAATTAACGCTTTTCATGATCTTATATTTCAGGCATGTTTCTTATACATAGCATATAATTAAATTATATTTTTAAACAGTCTATCTCTGAGCTTTTATTAACTTAAAAGCTTAGTCACTTTTATATGTACTGTGACAACTGATATGTTTGGACTTTATTTTTACATCTCACTGTGTTTCTACTTGTACTACTTTTTCTTTTATCTTGCTTTTACTTTTGTACCGACCGCCTCATTTTTTTGTTGTTCTTTTTTTTCTTTTTTCTTCTTTTTCCCCCCTCTCCTACTGGTTTGAAACTTACCATCTCTATTATGCTTTTAAAGGGTCACCTTTCATTTTTCCATGCACATTTAATGTGAGTAAGTGAAACACCATCTTAACCTCCACCAAAAAGCACTACGTGGACTTTAGAACACACCCTTTCCCTCCCAACTCAAACGCTATTGTGTCCAAATGCGGTGCTCACGCATGATATCCCAGCTCTACTTTTATTTTAAACGGCCAAATCTGACATTTTAGAAGTTATCATCAACAATGTTGGTTTAGACTGACAACTGGTTTGGTTCAGGTTGGTTAGATTGATAATATTTTTCTTTGATCATCAATCCTTCCAGCATCTCAGGTCATCTATCTCCATTCAGGATTCCCTTCCTCCCTCAATTCATCCTTTAGAAGTTTCCTCAGCCTTACGTTGACCAGCCCTTTCTGTTTCCCTTATACAGCTGACTCTTGAACAACGAAGAGGCTAATCCACATATAACTTACACTGAGCCCTCAGTATCCATGGTTCGTCAGCATCCTTGGATCCAACCAACCACAGACCGTGTAGTACTGGAGTATCCACTACTGAAAGTATCTGGGTATAAGTGGCCCCGGGCAGTTCAAATGCAATTTTCAAGGGTCAACTGTGTACCACTTTTATTTCACTTTATATAGTTCTTGAAAATAATTTTCTAGATCTGTCTAGACTGATAGTACTTCCAGCACTTATTGAAGATTTTTCCTACCTTCTGGCTTATTTTTTTTTTTTTTTCAAGAAGTCCACTAATGGTCAAATTGTCATTCTTCGTCCTTTCTCTCCTGATCCTTTTATGATCTTCTCTTTCCCTTTAGTGCTGCTCTGTGGTTTCATAACCATGCACCTCAACATGGAGATACAGATGTATTTTTTATTAATTTTTGAAACGTATGTATTTGGGGGGATACACTATGCTTCCTGAATCTGTGAAGTCCTGGCTTTCCTTCAGTCCTGGAAAATTTGTAGCCTTTCTAGCTCCTGTTTCTTTAGATATATTTTAAAGCTTAGTAATTCTCTTCATCTCTATATACGCTGAATATAAGCCACTAAATCTACTGAGGTTTTTATTTCAACAATTACATTTTTAGAAGTTCCATTTTCCACTTAGTTGTGCCTGTTAATTCCCAATACTCTCTCACTGCAGCTCCTCTTTGCGACAGCATTGTTCCTATCTTTGCTTCCTCCCTTTTAGTTTCTAATTCAGGTAACAGGCTTAGAAAGGTGTTCTCTGACATCATTACATAACTGTTATGTAATAAAGCCTGATCACTCCGAGCTGATTGAAACAACGTCAGCATTCCAGCATGGTTGCACAAGATAAATTGTTAACAAAAATTCTGAGAATGCCACATTATATACAAAAAAAAAAGTCTACTGGATGTCAAGTAAGGTGACACATCAAGGAGATACTGAAGGGATTTAGGACAAATACTACTTTCTTGAAGTTTATAGTGTACCGGTTGGCTGAATCGACAAGCAACTAACTACAATTAATCATAGTTGTTTTAAATTGCTTTTTAACCAATTTTCTCCCCAAAAAGAAAATAAACAGATGTGAGCAAAAGAAAATAAAAATTAACGAAGTTAATGAAAACCAGAGCAGGAAAGTAGGGGACGTTCTGGATATGCTACCTCTTACTTGGTTATTTTTATTCATACCCTCAGAATCCCATGCTGTTGGAAAAGTCTATTTTCCTTACGTTTTGGTTTTTTTTTTTTTTTTTTTTTTAAGAGCTGAAGAAAAAAAAAATTCTGATTAGGCTCGGTGGCAGTAAGTGAAGGAGGCCAAACTGTGGAGTCAAGGGCACTTCAAATGAGGCCAGAGCTCTTTTAAAGTAAAACTATGTCCCCTCAATGGAAAGAGCAACCAAAACTTAGCTGGTCTTCTCTCCACATATAATAAAGCTTTTTAACAGGTATGTTGTTAAAAGAGCACGTCTGGGACCAAACCTATTAAGTATACCGTATTTTAAACTTGGCAGGTGAAGCAAGAATTTTATGGAATCCTCAGACAGACAAACCACTGGTGATGCCTGCACATGTTCTATGTAAATCTCGATTACGATACCCCATGCCTGCACTGAATTTCTCTCGCTCTGTTCAGTCTTTCTATATAGCAGACTGTCTCTAGTTTTATAATGCCTTTCCTTTCTGGCTCATCTTACGTTTTGCTGATGTCCTGTTCCAGACTGGGTCTCGTGAGAAAGAGGAAAGAGGGATGAGTGGCTCGCCTCTCTGTCTCATGCAGTTATTCAAGAACCAAACGTCTTTCCATCCCAGTGGCTCCACTATCCCCTAGATCCTTACAGTCCTTCCCTGGACACGCTCGGTAATTTTGCCAAGGCAGCAGTCATCACTATCCCAGCAGCACAGGAGAGCGTGTGCTAACATCTTTGCACATTTCACAGACTGCCAGCACTCAGATGATGCAATGTACTTTCATTGGCCTACAGAGAGGATGATGTCACAGACCTTGGCCGTACAGTTTCATGAAGTTGCAAGATACCAAATCAAACTGTCCTAATGAATTTCAAGAGCATATTTTACCAAAATGGAAGTTAGGACCTCAACACACCATGGATAATTTTTTTTATATAGTAGAAATAAATATATCACCAGGTAAAATTTGTGATTTAGAAATAGATACTGTTGGAACTGTATGAGAAAGCTTTAAAAAAAAAAAAAAAGCTAGACATGATTCAGTCCTCCCCCACTTCTGATTTATAGAGGAAGATTAAAAAGCTCTGTATAGCACATGCACAAACCTTATTTCATTCTAGACTCCTGCTCTGCCCTAGACATACTTGTATTTTATTTCTGCTTCTGCCAAAGCAGCTACTGTTCAGGTATCAAGATACGATACCAACTCAGATAATGTGGGTAGAATAAATATTTGCCAGTGAGAGGTGGCAGAAAATTGCTTTTCCAGCTGAGATGAAATAATGCTTTTCATCAAGTTCCAAAGAAGAAAAATAAATCTAATAAAATATTAAGGAATGCAATATCCCCCCCAAAAGGGCTTTCTGAGTTATAGAAATTATACCAATTACACTGACTGCTCCTTGTATATCTAACTACACACATTTGCCAAAAAAATGAGTCAGACTAGCAATAAATTTGTCTTATTCCTACATTTTTCTTTTAATCACTACCAACTTTGACTCTGTATTCAAAGTTACTTATTTTGTTGAATTATGAACATGGCATTTTCTAATCATTACTAATAATTGTAATCACGCCCCCAACATTGAGTGCTTATTACTGCCTGATACTGCTCAAGGTATTTCATGTGGATTAATGTTCTTTAATGTTTTCAATAATCCTATAAGCATTATGAAAAGAAAAAAAAGGACAAATGAACATAAATACAAAACAGAAACAGACTCACAGATGTAGAATACAAACTTGTGGTTGCCGGGGGGGGAGGGGGGTGGGAAGGAACAGACTAGGAGTTCAAAATTTGTAGATACTGACAAGTATATACAGAATAGATAAGTAAGATTAAACTGTATAGCACAGGGAAACACATACAAGATCTTGTAGTAGCTCATGGTGAAAAAGAATGCGACAATGAATATATGTATGTTCATGTATAACTGAAAATTGTGCTCTACACTGGAAATTGATACAACATTGTAAACTGACTATAACTCAATAAAATAAAATTTAAAAAATAATAATCCTATAAGCATTATGACTTTCCACATTATGGACTGTCTGTTTATCATTAGGTTTGGTTTAGTGGAAACAATGGCTTTGAATAATTTTTTTAAAAAAAATATAAGCCAAGGGGAGGGAGGCAAGATGGTGGCAGAAGCTCCTTTCCAAAAAGAGAGGACCATCGGACAGAGAAACTGTTGGAGGTAGAACCAATGTGAACAGGTCAGGAACACTGGAGGCACAGGAGAGAGAGGGCTCAGAGTCAGTGCAGGAGGGGACTGGAGAGGGCAAATTTCACAAAATCATAAAATGGTCCCTGCACTGAGAGCACCTTAAGGAAAAAATTAAAATTAAAATTGAAATTGAAATTAAAATTAAAATTTATATATATATATATATATATCACAATAGTAGACAAGGAAGCAAGAGGAGGCACAAATCTAGAAAAGTTACCCTCGAACATCACCAATCCTTACACAGCCAACTTCCTTCCATCCTCCTCAAGGTACAAGGAGACTCACTTCACTCAAACGGAGAGAGATTAGCACAACAAAAAGAATAACATACGGAAAAAACAAAGAAGATACACCAGAAAAACTGGACCAGAAAACAGATGCAAACTGTAGCTTAATATGTTAAACTGAGCAAATGGAAATCAAGAAAACATTGGGCGCTTTTAAAAAATAGCATGATCAGAATTAGAAAAGGCTCAGAAAAGTGATGAGGAAACAGGACCAGATGAAGAGAACCAGCACACGTGGGAAACGCTTGATCAGTGGTGCAGACTAAACCAGAAGCAGCACAAGAGACAAGGGAAGTTACCGTTAAGGGAAATAAATGACTGAAAGAAGAAATAAAATTTAAATCAAATAGTAAAGAAAAAAGATGGAAAAAAGGAATTCATGGGGAAAGAGATAAGAAGACTCATTCTTGTAATGCCCATTTAACAATGCACTAGAGGTCCTAGACTGAACAATAAGACATGACTGTATAAATAGATAAATGATGAACAGGTGGATGACAGTATAAGGATTACAATGGAAAAAATAAAACTGCCATTATTTTCAAAAAATCTACAGTAAACTAATCACATTTCTAAGTGAGCGTAGCACACTGCTGCTGGTGCTATACTGCATCAGTATATGTCTATGTACCAACAGCGAACAATGACACTGTATTTTAAATACCTAGGAAAAACTCTAAGGGCCTATAAGGAATTCCTGCAAATCAGTTAAGAAAAAGACAGTCTCAAAGAAAATGGGCAGAAGACCTGAACAAGCACTTCATTAGTTGGCCAAATGGTCAACAAACCTATGAAAATGTGCTCAATCTTGTTAGTCATCCTGGAATCCAGATTTAAAACCCACTGAAATACCACTACAACCCACCAAAGTGAGGTTAAAACAAAACAAAACAAAACCCCTTACTACACCGAGGCCCAGTAAGGATGGAGGCAGAACAGTGGCCAATGCCACAGTGTGGTGGGATTATAAACAGGAACAGATACTTTGAACAAGACCCTATTACCTATTACCGCCATTATTAAGTACAGACATTACAGAAACACGTATATAAATTGTTCAATGAAAACCCCATGTCCCAACAGGTCCATTCCTTAGTACGTATCCAACAGAAACATGCATGTGTAAACCAAAGACCGGGACAGCCACGTTTATGGCAGAAGCATTGGCCACAATGGTCAAAAACCAAAAACAGTCCAAATGTCCATCAACAGCTGAACAGATAAACAATGATATACTTACTGAATGCAATAGCCTTCAGCAACAAAAATAAATGAACTCATCTCATTCCAACATAAGTGAACCACATATAAACATCATCTGAGTAAAAGAAGACAGATACAGACATGCATTTACACACTGTGAAGTTCCATTAAAACTTCCAAGAAGAGGCAAAATGATCTGTGAAGGTTAAAGTCAGAATAGTGATTTACCCTCAGGAAGGAGAGATGGTTGTGAATGGGCATTTTAGGGGAATTAAAAAAGACTCCCATGAAAAAAAGTATGTGAACACATGATGAAAAGGGCTCACTAAATATCTGGGGAAACCAACACAGTACTGTCAACAGTGGGAAAGATTCTTCAAGGATCTGAAAATAAAAGAAAAATATCTTTTAATCATCAAGACAAAAACACATACAAAGGAAAAAAGTTCTATTGGCATCGGACTTAGGCAAGAAAACTTTGTGCCAGGAGTTGAAGGGGTAACATACTTAAGATATTCAAAGAAGAAAACTGAAACCCAGGATTCCAATTTCAGACAAACTGACCCTCAAATATTAAGACAATGACCACAAGAAAAACTTTTAGAACTTTTAGGAAAATTGTTCCCATGAGCCCCACCCAGGAGAAAGCTACTGGAGAATGAATTTCTGAAACAATTATAGAAGCTTCTGGATAAAGGTTAATGGTTACCAAACAATCTGTTTAACTAAGGCCAACTGGTGAGGCGAAAGGTAAAAAACAGATCTGGAAACAGGGACCAAAAAACAGAAAGGGAGAGCATATGTGGAAAATAAAATTAGGTCACTGATCACCCAACAGGCATTAATTGGCAGTAAAAAGATAGTACGTACATCAACTCAGAAGTTGGGAAAAGCAGAGTAAACGAGTGCGTGTTGCTCACTGTTAGGAACCAAGAGATAGTAGCTGAAAAAGAGACAGCCTCATTTCTGGGAATCTGCCTTAAAATACACAGGGGCAGGAAATGTGCAAAGTAAGCCTGAGACACCTTGTCAGGCCAAAAAACAAGGAAGCGATCCAAGTCCACATGAGCCAACTTGAAGGGGCTCCCACGGGCCAAAGTACAGGGTGATCAGAGCTTCACAGAGAATGACAACAACAGACTGACACCCACCAAATACATAAAAATCCCTGAGTTCATAATAAGACACACTTAAAAAAAAAAACAAAACAAAACAGAAATTACAGACTAACTTCGGAAAATGCAAGGGTACCGAAACCATATTCTGAAAATTAGTAAGTTAAAGGAAAGACTCAGGCATTTATCCTATGGCCCCAATATAAACTGTAACCTAAGAAATGATAAGGAAAAATTCTAACTCTAAGAAAATGATGAGATAAATTTTGGTATAAGCAGCTGATGGATTACAATAATGCCTTTAAAATTTATGGCTAACAAGTTGAGTGATTAACAACAGATGCACTAGGATGATTTTAAAATTAAAAATAGTGGCTATGTGGCAATCAGAAGACTGGAAAAGTGAAATTCTAGAAAGGGGAAGCCACAGCAGAGAATCAGAACAAAGTCGGAGACTGTGCAGGAAAGGACCCATTTGGCCCAGAGAACAGTGGGATGCTCAGCGCTCAGAGACGCCAAGCCTGAGGGGTGCAGAGCACCCAGATCCTGGGGTGGGGCAGGAGGGAGGTGTCTTCCTTCACCCACCCCCAAGGCCATGCAGCCAGCCACCTAAGTCCCAGGCAGCAGACCTCAGCTTTCCATGATGGAAAAGCCAGACAGTCTCTATATCCTGGAATCTACAACCTCCTGAAACGAATTCCTGCAGCTAAGTTTTCAGCCCTTCACTCCTAGGCTGGGTTTCTCCATCTTGACACTACTAATATTTTAGGCTGGACAATTCTCTGCTGTGGGAGGCTGTCCTGGGCACTGCAGGACATTAGCAGTATTCCTGGCCTGTAACCCACTCCCCTCCCTTCAAATCGTGACAATCAAGCATGTCTTCAAATATTGCAAAACTGCCTCCCTCTTCTTCCCAGTTCCCCTCAACTCCCCTCCCAATTTGAAAACCACTGTTGTAAAGAGAAGAGTCCACCAGTCGCCAGGTCCTGCTCGGCACGAGGATCAGCGTCTTAACACCTCACTATCGAACGTGGGCAGGTAACCAGCAATTCAGACATCTGGCAGAAGCCTTCAACAGGATCAACACCAAGCAGGCCAGGAGAAAGACAGTCCCACAGTAAATGAGGACTGAGAACGAAACACAAAGAATTGAAAATAAAACCCAAACCATCCTGCTGAGTACCCATCAACCAGCAGAGTAGCTTGGTTTGTTTGGTTGGTTGTATCATTGAACTACAGTTGATTTACAATGCTGTGCTAGTTTCAGGTGTATAGATTCATAGATATACTTATATATTCTTTTCTAGAATTCTTTTCTATTACAGGTTATTACAAGATACTGAATATAGTTCCTTGTGCTACACAGTGAATTCCTGTTGCTTGTCTATTTCATATACAGTAGTGTGTATCTGTTAACCCCAGACTCCTAATTTATGCCTCCCTACCTTTCCCCTTTGGTAATCATGTTTGTTTTTTATGTCTGTGAGTCTGTTTCTGTTTAGTAATTAAGTTCATTTGTATCTTTTTATAGATTCCATATATAAGTGATACCGTATGCTATCACTTCACTTGGTATGATAATCTCTAAGTCCATCCATGTTGCTGCAAATGGCTTTATTTTATTCTTTCTTATGGCTGAGTAGTATTCCATTGTATAAAATATACCACATCTTCTTTATCCATTTGTCTTTTGATAGACATTTATGTTGCTTCCATGTCCTGGCTACCTGTAAATAGTGTGGCTGTCAACCCTGGGGTGCGTGTATCTATTAGAACTAGAGTTTTCTCCAAATATGTGTCCAAGACTGAGATTGCTGGATCATATTTTAAGTTTACTTTTAGTTTTTTAGGGAACCTCTATACTGTTTTCCATAATGGTTGCACCAAATTACATTACTACCAACAGTGTAGGAGGGTTCCCTTTTCCCTACACCCTTCTCCAGCATTTATAATTTGTAGATATTTTGATGATGGCCATTCTGACTGGTGTAAGATGGTACCTGAGTGCGATTTTGATTTGCATTTCTCGCTGATAATTAGTGATGCTGAACATCTCTTCATGTGCCTGTTGGGCATTTGTATGTCTCCTTTGGAGAAATGTCTATTCAGATCTTCAGAAGAGCTTGATGTTAAGTTCACAGAACCAACCTGGGTTACAGGCCAGCTCCACCACTTAACTGGTTGTGTGACCTTAGTCAAAGCAGTGCCTTGTTCTTCTACTCTTCGTAATGGGGATAAAGATTCATATATATCTCTCAGGGTGATGGGAAGAACTGAACAAGGTATTTAGAACACTGAAAAGCACATGGCATATAGTAAGGAATCAATACATCGGGTCTTTTGGGGTTTTTTTTTGGTTTGGTTTGTTTTAATTATTCTTGGATTCTACAGTGTATCCACAGAATAAGACCAGGATGTTATGAAAAAGGAACAGGAACACACACACACACACACACACACAAACACAAACTTACTGGAATTACAATTTTGATAGCACATTCTTTAAAAACTAAGTAGAAAAACAGAAAGTAAGAGTTGAGGATATCTCTCAGAAAGCAAGAGCAGAAGAAAAAAAATAGACTACAATCCAGAAAGACCAATACACACCTAAAATAACTCCCAGACAGCTGGAAAAGAAAGGAGATGAGGGAAGGAAATTACCGAAGACGTAGGGGCTGAGAAACACAAGTCTCCAAACAGAAAAGGCCCCTAGGATACAACCACTCACTACAAAGACTGGGGTGCAGACAGAGAACCCACGACATCATAACCCTTCCTGTGAAATTCCAGCCCCCAAAACACTCTTACCCAAGTGAATTCTTAAGCAATCCTCATATCTCATTTCCCTAGTTCAATAGTCACTGCTTAAACTTTCCCAAAATGTGAGCAAACGCTCCCACTACCCCCATTATATGCTCTAAAAACCAAAACCCCGTCTGTTTCTTGGTTATAATTATAGGCTTATTTAACTGATTGAGTATTGATTTCAAGAGTCCAGCAGCTGAGACCACCATGTCTATTTTTTGCCATCGAACCCCATCACCTAACACAAGGTACAGTGGGCACTTCAGTGCCTTTTATGTGAATGAGCCACACACTAAAATCACTGACTCCTTGGAAGTACACGATATTAATCAAAAATACCCCTGCTACAAAGTTCCTCGGCTCTTTACATGGATGTAAGGAAATCTCCCAAGATCTGCATACTGCTTTGGCCTGCATTTGCTTCTTTTTATTTTAACCCGTCAGTGACATAACTGACAAGTTCCTTGAACTAAATCTCAGATTTCCTAGAGGAAGGAGCGCCACCTACTGGAAGGACCTAAGAGGAAAAACCAACGCGATGCGATTATCTAATAAAACGTACCAGGCACTGAAGAGTGAACGACCAAAGCCGGACTCAAATTAGACACAAAAGATGCATATCAACTCTGCCAAGTAATAAAGACCACATCTTCATCATCTACATAATGTAAAACATACCAACTTAAATAAACAAAATTTAGAAATAGTACATATTTTTTAAGTTGCCAGTTAACACAATTTAATTTAGCTTTTAACAGAACCACAGAAGTTAAAACGAGGAAAAAAGCCATTAGAGCTGCTCTACTCCCCAGGTGCAAAAGAAAATGAAGTTACAACTGAAACCCTGGCTGCACAAGAAATACAGGGTTTGATGTGTTAAATGCCACTTTTTCTTTTTTAAATTAGGAAGGCTCTTTATCAGAAGGTATGTATGTTTTCTACTGTGATCTCGAAAGCTCCTTGCTTGTTAGGCCAAAATAACCTCATGATGTTTAGTAAGAAAATAAGGGAATATGAGAGTAATAAATAGTTGTCATGATGAGAAAGAAGCTGAAATTACAGAGGGTGTGATCCAGGCTGGCACACCCTCCTGCTCTTCTACTGCACTGGGGAAAAAAACAATCACATGAAACAGTGAGACCTTAACAGTCCATGTCAGCTTTCCTCAGGCCTTGCCCCAGCAGCTGGAGGGAGGTACAGGCCTACTGAGAGCAAATATTGCTGAGTTTTGACAAGAAAAAAAGCACTAACTTTTCACAGTGCAACCATCAGATCAGCAGCACCCACTTAAAAAGAACTGACTGCACGGAACGTCGGTAACTGTACTGTCTTAGCTTCTCCATCCCTAAGCTATTTTTGAAAAACAGAACTGAAAGAGAACATCGTGAAGGTATTGTTGGGATTAAGGAGGTTAAACTCTGGTAATGCGCCACCCCCCCCCCCATCTGGGTGGCTCCTAACCGTGATGGTTTATTTTCTCACTCACAGTTCGTGGCTTCTGCACTCTATTCACGTCTCCATGTGCGGGGACCCAGGTGGAGACAGGGTCCAACATCTGGACATCACCAGTTACCAGTGGCTGGGAGGCAGGGCCTGGGGCGGGAACATGAGGCAAAACTGCAGGCTCTTCAGGGCTTCTGCCTTGTGGGGACACACTTCACTTCCACTCACGTTTTATTGACTCAACAAGTCATGTGGCTACGACCGACATCAAGCGGCCCAACTGACGTCACCTTACATGTGCCTGTGAGCAGTACCACCATAGACGGGAGGGTGGATGGATGGACGGATGGATAAAACATTATATGCTTTTATGATTCGGAGTGAAATCACTTTATTAATTTCCTTTTATATACACAAAAGCCTACGATTCCACTTTCAGGATTTTTTATAATCAATTTGCATTCCAGTCTTGGTTTATAAAATTACAATAAAGCAATTTTTTTTAATTGAAATACAGTTACAAAGTGTCGATTTCTGGCATACAGCACAATGCCCCAGTCATGCACATACATACAGATACTTATTTTTCGTTACAATAAAGCATTATGAATAACATTTTGAAACTCTTCAAAGCACTTTATTTGAAAATGTTAAAGATTTTATAAGTATTTGATGTGAAAATGGAAAGAAGCATAAAAGTCAACTGCACAAGTGTCCGAGGCATGACCACCAAAGAGCAGCCCTCGTTCCTACCGTCCTTAATGACGTTTTAAAAAGCATTAGTAGGAACTTTCATTTTAAAACAGGTGGATGAAAGATCTTTCTTTACTGTCATCCATCTGTAACAAAGGTGACACAACTTCTGCAACAACATGAGTGAACTGAAAGTGATTAAAAGACAAGCTACGTTATCCACTATTTATAAGGGACCATGATATTTCAACAAATCCGACAGGATGTGAGCACCTATTACTCTGCCCCCAGCACACACTCAAGTATTTGTGAAATAAATGGAAAACAAACTAGGCAAGACAGAGCCTGGAAGAGAAGGGAAGGGAAGTGTCCAGTCTCTCACAGCAGCAACCCTCCCTCCCCTCGGAACACCTGAATCACTGGCAGGAAGAGTGGACTGCGCGGGGATAAGTTATACACAGCTCCTGCCCAGAAAGGACTGGCTTCAATGAACAATCATACCCATACTTATAGTGGGGGCCAAAAACACGTTATATAGACGGTTACAACCAAATGGGAATACGGGATCAGAGCAAACAGCCCCAGATGACCCCCCTAGAGCCAGCTTAAAAAACAAATCAGACCTCAGACTTGAGCAGGGGCCACCTACGCCCCACACTCTGATACATGCTCGCTTAAGGTCCATGAGCTGAGGATTTTGTACTGGAGAGTGGGTCTGTCCAAGATGCTTCCGTCTTCTGCATCTGAGACAAAGAACCAGTGTACATCCAGGCTTCAACACAACAGACCATCAGAAAAAGCAGATGGAGCACAGACCAAAAGATACTTACAATGCATTGAAGTAAAGATCCAGTACCAGAATATGTGAAGTAATCCCTACAGATCAACACAAGAGAGAAAACAGGCCAAGGACATAAAAAGGCATTCGAAGGGAAACTGGAACACTTCAACCTCTAATATTCAAACAGAAACTAAAACAAGGAGATAGTCTTTCAAATGGCCCCTGCTGGCAAAAATTAATTCCAAGTGTTGACAAAGATGTAAAGCAACTGGGACTCGCCTTCGGAGTGTAACAGGGAGCAATCTTAGAAGAGGAACCTGGTGATCTGGTCGAAAGCGAGAGGCACGTGTCTGCGGCCCAGCAACCTCACGTCAGGTGTAACAGCCAGAGCAACATCCCGCACGCACACAAAGGCACCTGCTCGAAAGCTGTTCACTGCTTCGTTTCTCATAGTGACATGTAGACAACGGAGGTTTCCAGATGAAGGAATCTCATACCTTCAGGACACGCTCAACATAAGCAGCCATCACAGGAGAATAAATAACTTGCAATCAAGTCCTACAGCACCACAGAGCAACAGAAATGACTGAATCAGAGCTGTTTGTATCACCATAAATACACCTCAAATTATGTCACAAAATGTTAAGGAAAAAAAAAGCCAGAAAGCTGAATGTGTTAAGTATGATTCTAATTATAAAAAGTTTTCAAACTTATGAAATATCTATCTCCTATTTTTTACGGATAGAAATTCAAGGTAACGTGACTCCCTGGGGCAGAAGAGGGGAAGCAATGTAAATGAGAAGGGATACTCAGGCTTCAACTAAATCTGCAGTATCTTCTCTCTCAAGTTGTGTGGTGAATACATGGGTGTTCCATCTTTTTAATGCCTCAAACACTCCACAGAGTTTTTAAAGTGAAGGCAACGTTAGAAAACACATTTAGCTAACTCAAGAATGTTTTCAAGAATTTCAAATCATAGACGGTATTAATTTCCATTGCAATTTTACAGAGTGAGAGCAAGGAAATAAAAATGCAAGAATAAAAGTTTAAGGCAAGAAATCATCCTGAAAAAAACCCCAGAAATATAGCCAAAGGGATAATAAAAAGAATAGCGCAAACCCTAGGATGAAGCACTGAACACAGCTAACAAAGAGAAAGAAATGGAGGTGGCAGGTGATAATGGTAACAATGACTTTTTTGTGTGCCAGACCATGCAAAGCATGTTCCGTATGTTAATTCATTCACTCCCATAAGAAGCATACAAGGTAGGTACTCCTATTGCTTCCATTTAATATGTAAGGAAAAGGAGCACTGTGAACTAAAATAATATGAGTCTTATCTTCATCTTACTGTTGGCACAATATTCTTGGCACAGCCAAATCTGAGTCCCAGCAATGAGGCTCCACACTCCCAGCTCTGAACCACCCCTGCAGGTGTGTGCTCGCAAGAAGGGTGGGCATGGGGACCAGGACACAGAGAACATGCCTCAACACGCCCAACTATCCATCATTAGCGAGCTACCCACCAGGGGACTAGACAGACACAATGAGAATGACATGATCACAAGAGTGAGAGAAAAGGGAAAAGAAAGGGAAGCAGCAAAAGGTCCCGACGTGATCTGAATTATCAAAGTTGCCCCAGAGGTTACAAGATTCCTCCCTCTAGAAGTACCTCTACCTCCTCCCTCCCTTTATGGAAATCACTCATTCATTTCATGACTACCAGCCAAGTGCCTAATGTGCCAGACTGAACTGCAGGGGCTGTTATGCAGTCCCTCCCCCCAAATCATGGAGTTTACACCAAAGGTTTATGTGATTCTCATCTTTTTAGATTTGGGGACACACACTCTAGAAACACTATTTTAAATGGCAGCAAGGCCTCCAAGCTAGCCCACCGAAGCATGTTAAAATCTATTATGTGAAATTCCACGACAACCTTGAGCCTTCTGTGAGCAGAACGTACGTTCCCATACACGTCTTGACACAACCCAGAGATGTGCGGGCCCAGCCTCTACATGACCCTGCCACGTCACAGTCCATCAAGTCCCTGGGCAACAGGCCACTCCCTTTCTCTCTCTGGGTCCACAGCTCTCTGTGGTCAGTGTACTTAGAGAGCCAGTTCAAAACGTCAGGACCACGCTCATGGTCCAACACCATCCCGGCAATGGGATGGGAACTAATGTCTGCCTTAGCCTTAAGGGACCCCCAGATAGCACAGTCCAGAAGCTGGGGTGCTAAAGAGAGAAGGTCCAGGGACCTACAACTGCAAACACACAAAGCACTAAGCCCACCATCCCCAACTGGACATGTCCCATCACCTGTAGAAGAATTTTGAAAAACCTAACTACCAGGGACATGCACATCTCTGTGGCCCAGCAACCGCACTGTCAGGTATCAGATCGAGAGAAGCTGGTGTTTCCTACTGGAATTCCTATTCTCTGGAGCTGGAGAGTAACAGGAAATCACCTCCACAAGAGAAGTGAGAGGGTAATTTGACTTCCTGACTCCACCCACTCTAATAAACGAATTGTTCTTAATTCAGGTGTTTCCTGTCAGGTAGGGTCCTCACCACGTCCATTTTGGTAGAGTAAATGAACCATTCTGGTAGAGTAAATGTTCTATCTCTGTTAGTACATTATGAATGAATGCAGATTTAAGATGGCTTTTCTGAAGCTAATATTCAAGTAAATATCTAAATCTCACAGTAACGTTCAAAAGACACTGTTCCGTTATATTAAACACAGACCCCAGCGATGGGACACGGCCCCCTCAAGGTCCCACAATCCCGGCTCCTACTCCCCCATCCCCAGTCCCAAGCAGATCTCTAAGAAGGGCTACATATGGCCTCTGTTTTGAGAGTGTGAATTACAAAGGCAACGATTTACTCAGGGTCTCAGGAATTCGTATCTTCGGCAGACTTTACATGTTTCCGTGCCTGAAAAAAATGTAAAATGTAACGTTAAGAAATAAGTTCGTCTGGCTCCTCCAACGGAGCTGGCCGAACAATTACTTTTGATTGGCCAAGGAGCGTTACCAGCTGCTGACATCCAGCTCACTCTGTCAGACCAGGTGGCCATGCATCATTCACAGTGTCTGGCTGTCTTTTCCTTTTCCTCCCACCCAAGGCAAATGGTACTGCAGACGCAGGTAACAGAACCTCCCCAGTGGGTCTCCTCTCTGAACCTAACACCACCTCTCTGCTCCCCAAACAGCACAATTTGTTTCTAAAGAGCCCTGGACCAGCAAGTGTCTTGTAAAATAGCCTTGCAGCCTTGAATCTGATTTACTACTGTGTAAATATCACCTTTTCCCCCAAAATGATGCTTTTCGTTGCTTCTAGATTGAAAGAAGAATCTGGAGTGCCTGTGTGATTATAAAGTCACAGCTCAATAAAATTATCTCTCCCTCTCTTTATGGCTTGACTGCATCGATTATCCAGGAAATAACTACTTTCCAAGCAAGTCTCAGGGTGCTAATGATTAAGAAAACTGGAATTATTGAAAGATTAAGATCAAGCTTACCTTTGAACTGTTTTTTCATTTCCTGAAGTTTCCAGGTTGGAAATATAACATTTTTAAAGTATATTCTCATTCACAGGTTGCTTTCTGAGCATCCCACTCAAGGCTCACTTTTCCGACTCAGGATTAAGATTTTCACTTTTTAAATTCTGCCTAAATTCGTGAGCATTAAAAACTTCATGAATGCATATTAATATGGAGATTGGAAATAAACGCCTGCTAAGTCCCCCCTCACACCTTGCTTCCTAATCGTCAGCTAACCTGCCCACGACGTCATGTGTCTCATTAAAAACAAAACTTCAGGACACCTTTAAGAAGAGAAACTGAATATTTCCAATCACAAATGTAACTTGGTAAGGAGCTATTATCCAAAGTACATAGAGAATTCTTACAAATCAGGAAAAAAATGACAGCCAAATCAAATAGTGGGCAAAGGGAGACTGGGTTTCAGCTCAGACATGTATAGAGAGTGGAAGTCACAGGACAAATCGCCACCCTGAAATCAGGAGAGATGGAGACACAGGGCATCACAGCCGAGATCAGCTTAGCAGGAGCAGAATCTGCTGGAGCCAGAAGCTTGGAGGAACCCTGAAGTGGTAATTTTGACAAACTGATAGTGGGCAAATGTGGATGAGTTTGAGGGTTAAAAACTCTGGGGACCCAACCCAGTCTTGAAGGAGGCCCTTCCATTTCTCCCAGAAGCCTCACCTCGTTCTCCTGGTGAAGACAGGAGGGTGTTTCAAGCAGGGGAAGAAGGAAAATATGCATTTTGAAATACACAGGCCAAAAGATTTCTCCATAACAAAGACATCCCTCCCCACTTAAGGGAGGCTGCTTTATCTACCAGAGCTTTACTTGACCTGTTGAAAGGGCAGTAAGATGACTCCAGCCTACTCTAGCTTTCCTGGCTCAAAATGGAGAGAAAGAAAAAAAAATTAAGGCTAAGAAATGCTTCTGAAGGTCATCAGAGCCCAGGAACTGACATTTAATCAAAAGATTACAGAATAATTCCTCTCCCCAGCAACACACCCCCATCAACAGGGCTCCGGCAAAATAACAGTGGATTGTAACAGAGAGCCACCAAGACACAGACTCTCAGAACTCTTAAAGAAAGACAAAGGGGACAAGGGAGAGCGGAGACATTAAGGAAACTGTAGTTTCTGGCACTGATACTTACAGCAAACATTAAACACAGCCCAGCTCCTAGCCAGGTCAACATAAAAACTCACATGAAAAGCCTAATTACCTCAGTACCTATTACCCAATACATCATGTCCAACTTTCAACAGAAAATCACAAAGCATGATAAAAGGCAATAAAACATGGTCTGAAGAGATAAAGCAAGCATCAGAACCAGACTCAGCTCTGACACAGATTTTGGAACTATGAAATAGGGAATTTAAAATACGTGTGATTAATAGGTTAATGGCTCTAATGGAAAAAGTGGACAACATGCAAGAACAGATGGATAACGTAAGCAGAGAGATGGAAACTCTGAGAGAGAATCAAAGTGAAATGCTAGAAAAGAAGAACACTGTAACAGAAATGAAGAATGCTTTTGATCTGCTAATCAGGAGATCGAACACAGCCAAGGAAAGAATCAGTGAGGTTGAAAATATGTTCATGGAAGTTCCCCAAACTGAAATGCAAAGAGAAATAGAATAAATTTAAAAGAAAGAAAGGAAAAAAAGGAACAGAATATCCAAGAACTATGGGACAATTCAAGATGTAAGATACACAAAATTGGAACTCCAGAAGGAGAACAAAGAGAGAAAGAAGAAATATTCAAGGATATAAAGGGTGAGAATTCTTCAAAACTAATGACAGAACACCAAACCATAGATCCAGGAAGCTCAGAAAACACCAAACAGAATAAATGCCCCCAAATCTACATCTTGGTATACCACATTCAAACTGCAACATCCCAAAATAGGCAGTATCTTGAAGGTAGTCCAAGTGACAACAGCACCTTATCTATAGAAGACAAGGACATTATATCACACACCTCATCAGAAATGATGCAAGCAAGAAGAAAATGGAGTGAAATATTTAAAGTGTTGAAAGAAAAAAAAATACCATCATAGCATTCTGTATCCAATGAAACTGTACTTTGAAAGTAAAGGAGGGGGGGATAGCTCTGTGGTTAGAGTACAGGCTTAGCATGCATGAGGTCCTGGGTTCAATCCCCAGTACCTCCATTAATAGATAGATAGATAGATAGATAGATAGATAGATAGATAGATAGATAGATACATAAATACATAAATAAACAAACCTAATTACCCCCAAAAAACAAAAACAAACAAAAAAAGTAAAACAAACAAATTTAAGAAATTTGCATCCAGTACCTTGCAACAAGTGTTAAAAGGAGTTCAAGAGTCAAGGAAAGTGACATAGGTCAGGCATTCAGAAACACAAGAAATGAAGAGCAAGAGACAAGGAATAAATAAAGGTAGGACAAAATTTTTATTTTTCTTATTCTTAATTGATCTGATAACTCTTTGTTCAAAGTAATAATAGCAGCAATGTTTTGGGTGATTATAGTATATGGATAAGTGAAATGAATGACAGCAATGTTATAAGGGATGGGGAAAAAGGAGTTAAGAACATTCTGTTATAAAGTACCTCCAACTACCTGTGAAATCGTATAATGTTATTTCAAAACAGACCTAGATTAGTTGTAAATGTATGTAGCAAACTCTAGGGCAAGCACTGAAAAACTTTGATATGTTAGAAAAGAATAAATGGAATCAAATAAAACGTTCAACTAAAAGCCGAAAAGGAAGAGAAGAGGGTGATAAAAACATAAAAAGTACAAGTGTAATGAATAAAAATTAGTGGTAATGGTAAATATTAACCCAACTATATCAACAATCACTAATTGTGAATGGTCTAAATCTATCCACTAAAAGACAAAGATCATGACAGTAGATAAAAAAGGAAGAATCTACTGTCTACAAGAAACTCACTTTAAATAGAAAGACACAGATTGGTTAAAAGTAAAGGAATGGAGAAAGATAAACCATGCTAACACCAACCAAGAGAAAGCTGGAGAGATAAAGCAAACATCAGAACCAGACTCAGCTCTGACACAGAGTTTGGAACTGTGAAATAGGGGATTTAAAGTACGTAGGACTAATAGGTTAATGGCTCTAATGGAGAAAGTGGACACCAATTTCAGACAAAGCAGAGGAGCAAATAGGAAAATTACCAGCGATCAAGGAGGGCATGCCATGATGAAAAAGGGGCCAATTCTCCAAGAAAACAATCTTTAATGTGTTAAGAGCCTAACAACAGAGTGTCAAAATACATGATGCAAAACTGATAAAACTACAAGGAGAAATGAACAAAACCACTATTATACTCAGAAACTTAAACACTCTTCTATTGGTAACTGATAGAACCAGCAGCCAGAAAATCAGTAAGGATATAGCTGCACCAACCAGTACCATCAACCAACTGGATCTAAGACTTCATCTAATGATAGAAGTACACGCATTCTTTTAGTCTCACACAGAACTAGACAGAGCACATCCTGAGCTGTAACACGTTTGAACAAATTTAAAAGAGTGGAAATCATACAGCATTTGCTCTCAGATCAGATGGAGTTAAAACAGAAATCAGTAACAGAAAGACAGCAGGAAAATCTCCATATATTTGGGAATTAAGCAACAATTCTAAATTACACGTGGGTCAATTAAGTCTCAAGAGAAAATTTTAAAAGTCTTTAAACTAAATGATAATATAAGTGATCAAAATTTGTGGGATGCTTCACAAGTAGTGATCAGAGGGAAATTATAGCATTGAAGGTGTATGTCAGGAAGAGAAAGACAAAGAACTGTTAAAACTCAACAATAAGAAACAGATACAGAAAACAAACTTATGGTTACCAGGGGGAATAGGATGGGGAGGGATAAATTGGGAGTTCGAGATTTTCAGATACTAATATATACAAAATAGATAAACAAGTTCATCCTGTACAGCACAGGGAACTATATTCAGTATCTTGTAGTAACTTATGGTGAAAAAGAATATGAAAATGAATATATGTATGTTCCTATATGACTGATGCACTGTGCTGTACACCAGAAACTGACACATTGTAAACTGACTATATTCCAATAAAAATACATATTTTTTTAAAACACTCAACAATAAGGGGAAAAACTCAGTTAGAAATAGGCAAAAGATCTGACTAGACACCTCAACAGAGAAAATATGCGGATGACAAATAAGTATATAGAAAGACGCTTAGCGTCACACCACGTAAGAGAACAGCAAATTAAGATAGTAATGAGATACCATCACGTCTCTATTAGGATGGCTATCATCCAAAAACCTAACCACACCAAATGCTGGCGGGGGTGCTGGGCTGGAACAGGAAGTCTCACGCACTGTGGGTGGGACGGCCACAATCACAACCACCTCACACCCAGTGGGAAGGGTCAAACAGGCAGACAAAAACAAGCGTTGGTGAGGATGTCCAGAAGTCAGAACACTCATAGGCTGCTGGCGGGAATGTAAAATGGTGCCGCCACTTGGGAAAACTGTCTGGCAGTTCTCCAAAAAGTTAAACATGGAGTTACCATTTGACTCAGCAACTCCCCTCCTCGGTATCTACGCCAAGAACTGAAAGCATATCCACAAAGAAATTTACACAGGAACGTTCTTAGCAGCATGGTTTGTAACAGCCACTAGATGCAAACAACCCAAATATCCAAGGAAAGATGAACAGATAATCAAAATGCAATAGAGACACACAATGGAATACTATTCAGCTGTAAAAAAGGAACAAAGTACTGATATGTGCTATGATGTGGATGAACCCTGAAAACATTAAACTAAGTTACAGAAGCCAGTCACCCCAAAAAACCCACATATTATAGGATTCTATTTATACAAAATGTCCAGAATGGGCAAATATATGGAGGCAGAGAGCAGATTAGGGGTTGGTCAGGGCTTGGGTGGGGAGGGCAGGGAGCATGCAGAGGCTGGGGGATGGTAGCTTCATAGCACAGGTTTTCTAAGATGATGAAAACACTCCACAGTTGCCTGTGGTGATGGTTGCACAGTCCTGTAAATATACTAAAAACCACTGCATGCATACTTCACAAGGGTAAATTGTATGGTAGGTGAATTACATCCCAATAAAGCTGTTATCAAAAAAAAAGTTACCATCTAAATATTTATGACTTTCAAAGAGAGTTGCCAGATTTCACAAATCAAAATACAAATCCTGTTCGGTTCATATTCCTGCTAAAAAAAAAAATTATTCATTGTTATCTTAAATTCAAATTAAACTGAATAGCCTGTATTTTATCTGGCAACCCTACTCCCAAATCCATTATCTGCAATCTAGAACTTAATTATCTTCAGTTCAAGATCTTCACTTCAGTATCCAGCTATGTAAGAGGCAGCTTTATTTGTTTATCCCCCAAATATCAAGTGAACATAGAGAAAACTAAAATCACCTTTATACTGAGGAGACAGTCAAAACATGTAAGGAAGACTGGTACCTTAGGGCTTATATGGGTCTCCTGAAGCCCCCTGCTGACCCCTACTGGTCTGGCCTAAACCATTTAGTGGTTGGATTAGGGGGTGAGTGGGGAAGAGGCGGGTGTCCAGGAACTGAGGCCAACAGTTATTTGACAATGATTTATGGGGAGGAGTTTCAATATTTTAACAAACCACATGTGCTAGTGAGGACAGGCTGGACGTCAGCCTCCCTCTCTGCAGCGTGCCACCGTCATCTCTGACTTGGAAATCGCACGTCCTGGCCGAGCTCCATGTTAAGCTAATTTACTTCTAAAAAGCAAATCTTCTCTAAAACTTTCAATGCCGTGGCTCCCATGGTCAGGATAGACTCAAAACCATCCAAGAATTGGCCTCTGCTGATCTTTCTCGCCACACTTTGCCTCACTGCCCACACCTCCTCACTTACTGACTCAGCCAAGAGCATCTGTCAGCCTCCATCCTGAAGACACAAGGTTCACACTTGCCTCCAGGTGTTGGTGTGTGTTATTCCTTCGGCCTGACCTCCCCCACCTCCTCCATAAATTCTTACCTGAGCAACTTTGAGTCAACATGCACATTTCAGCTTAAAAGACCAAATCCCCCGTGAGCCCCTTCTCTGAGGCCAGCGCTGGGGAGCCACCTTGTGCCTCTCATAAAAAGTGACCAGTCATGGACTACTGTACCTGCCCACCCCCTCATCTACAACCCCTCTGGGAGACTGGAGACTGTGAGACAAGGGACTGTGCCTGCTCTGCTGGAAAGGTGAGCCCTGGTGTCCTACACGGTGTCTGGCACATAGCAAGAACTCAACAAAGACCGTATGAATAAAGCAGTCAAGCATCCAAAGTCAAAACTACGTAACTAAATGTCTTAAGGATCCAGCTGAGTTTCATCATGACTCCTTTAATACTGAAATCACAGAAATACAGTAATTCAATCATAATGGGAGAATTTTCTTGAAAATAATCAGTTTGTGTTTTGTTGAGATACTTCAGAATCCCAGCAAGGCTAAAACTCAGATTACTACCTTTTTTTCTCCTGCCCCCCGACCCCATATACAGATACAACTATTTCAAAGGGCAGAAAAAAACACAGGCAACTATTTCAAAGGCACTAAAAAATCTGATATTCCTATCCTCGAAATCCAGCACAGTTGTGAAATAAAAGCAAAAATTTCTCTTGAGGAAAGAGAACTACCAATCTCCTTGAAAATAAATAAAAGAGTTAAGCAAGTCTTTAGGCTACACCTTGTTCTGAAATGAATTTAACCAGATTACAAAAATACACACAACTGAATAAAATTTAAATAAACGAAACTCAATAGGAGAAAACACAAGGATAGGAGATAAACCGAGAAATGATGTTCAGACACAAACTATATTCTGTATATTTTTGCAAAACATGGGTCCAAGTGTGGCTGCATCCCATTTGTTAGATCATGTGAAAACATATTCTTGTCTTGCTACACGTCATGTGTTGTATTTCCCATCTTACATGTGATATTTCCCAGATCTCTGAGCAGCACCGTCTTTCTTCTGATACTCTAAGACCTCGTGCTTACAGGTTTTATTATTCAACTTTCCTATTTAGAAATTTTTCTTAAAAAAAAAAAATCCGTAGCTAATACCCTATGGGATCATCTTAGTTCCTTTCCAACGACAAGCTCATAACCTCCAGTCCTTCCGCCAGAGTGGGGCTCAAAGCCCTCAGGTGGCGTGCCGTGCCTGTCACAGACCCAGACTGCCTCTTCTGAGTGTCTTTTCCATCATTGCAGCCTGTTGTCTGTACAACTGTGTGGTGATTTAACCACCACTTCCTTTTTCACCTAAAAGAAGGTGACCACTGTGAAAACTCTGTGCTGGAATAAAACCAAGTTTTGCGTTCACCCAGTTCTAAAACCACAGACCAACAGCGTCAACTGTCGGCCAAAGAGCGTAACATCGAAACATTCTGATTCACTCTAAAACAGGTCTTCGCAAACAAATTCCTCTTGCTCTCCCAAGATTTATGTACAGAAGCCGGAGCCTCCTCCCCTCCAGCCTCCAGGAGAGGCACTTGGAAGACAGTGAAGCGGGCTGCTCCAGCTGTTGCAACTGCGATCCCCTGAGACCCGCCTCCTGGAGGGATGCTCGGTTTTCCTACTTGAAAACGAGCAGAACGGGTCAGTCAGAGGACACACCGGAGGTCTGCGCGTGATAGAGGCTGGGAGCCGGGGGGGGGGGGGGGACTGTTAAGAAACTGAGAACGTACTAAGAGGTACATCATAAAAATAATTTCAAAAATACGTTTTATGGCAATTACTGAAATAAAACTGATTTAAAAAATATATTTTATGGCAACTACTGACAAACATTTGAAACAGCACACACATTATTGTGCTGTTTAAAACACTGGCAACATCTCTTTATTTGCTTCACTGTTTTTATAAAACCGAGTGTCAATAACGGTATGCTCTCCTAACCACTTATTATTGACAAATACTTTGTCTTTGGTTTTTAATTGAAGTACAGCTGATTTACAGTGTTGTGTTAGTTTCTGGCGTACAGCATAGTGATTCAGTTACACATACATATATTCTTTTTCATTACAGGTTATTCCAAGCTATTGAATGTTGTGCCCTGTGCTCTACAGCAGGACCTTGTTGTTAATCTCTTTTATATAGAGAAGTCTATATCTGCTGATCCCAACTCCAATTTACCCCTCCCCTCCTTTCCCCTTTGATAACCATAAATTTGTTTCCTATGTATTGACACATACTTTGAATAACAACCAATGTTGAAAACAGCTAGGGTAGCTAAGAATTTTTTCACACACTAGTTTTATTCTTTAATAAAAATAACCATCTCTGACCATACTTTTTTGTCCTTCACATGCTATGATAATTAACCTTTTTTCTTATTATGTAGTAATGCCTACTTATATTTGCCTAACTTACGTGAGTATCAAAGAACATCCTCACTATTTTATTTGAAGCTCACAGCAACCTTGTGAACAGGAGCTGTAATTTCCATTTTATAGGAAAGGAAACCGAGATAGTAGCCACCTTCTAAATAAAAACACACATGCATCCATTGTTTGGGTACCATGTTTACTTAACAGTTAAGGAGTGATGACGCCAGTTGAAGTGTATTTGATTTCTTCTATCAAGGGATCAAATCAATCTAAACAAATCCATAGCTATCTAATCCCAAACATTCAATACAGGAATATTTTCATGACTGCCTCAGTAAGACATAAACTTCATCAGTTAACATCCCAAGACAATTTATAACACATCCTGAGAGAGAGAGACTAAACTACCTAAAATTATTCAGAACACAAAGGTGTCTCGGCAATTACAGAAAAACTAAATAAACCAATAAACGCTGTCATCTTTGGCTGTATTGCTACGAAAATGCCACCGATCAACACCTTCACTCCTTGAGAATCGCCATTACTTGAGGCATGCAAATCTCAGGCAAAATGGCAACAAGGAAAAAAATGCATTAGGAATTCTCCTATCCGGTGGAGCAACTGTACCTCCGAAGTTGCTCATTTCTAAATACTATCCATCCATCAAGAAGCCTCTGATCACAAGAGACAACCGTAACAAACTCAGCTGAATGAAGCATTGGTCCAGATCCTTCTAAGACATCGTAAGTTTCTATCTCCCACAGACTCAAGTGAAAGCCTCAATTTCTGTCAGCTTCAGTTAAACAAGAAAAAACGCAATTCGTATTTCCAGAAGTGAGAGCAGCATATTTTCCAGTGAAGTTTCTTGTTCTCGTTTGACTATTTTAAGAGTTCGGATCACTCCCAGGGTTGATGTGTGGCAAGATCTGATTTCTGGTGGCTGATCATTTCCATGGCATGACACTTCACTGAAACAGTCTCCAAAAACTGTTTTTCATTCGCATTTATAGCGTCAGTGTATCTAGACACAAAATACCATTTCAGTGGTGCTGTGCCAAGGAAAGAAAAAGCGTGCTCGGATTTCAGTTGACTTTGTTAAAGGAAATTATTTTAAATAACGTGGCTACCGAACTGTTGCTGTCCTTAACCTCAGAAAACCTACTCCTTCTCATTTTTTCCTGCGAACATTTGTTTATTTAAGTTAAACGCCAGCTCGTGAACATTGACCATCAGGAATCTAAACCTTCCTGCTACTATTTCATAGTCTTTTTCTAAACCAGGGCACATGCGTGCCCCATCAGTATGCACAGCCAGCTCCCCACCATCAAGGGAAATCATCCCCGTATTTTCGGTAGGGTCTTTTTTTAACAACTTCCACGCCCGTCAGTGAAATGGAACAAGGCTGTTTTGTTTTCGGAGAGCAACAATTTGATCTCGGGTTTACTAGATGGCGCTCAAAATATTTTTCCATATGCCTTTCTGCAAAGAGACTCTGACATCAGCGTGGTTTACCTTCACTAGTGAATGCAGGCTTTTTGCACCAAACATATCCCAGAGGAAGGTCAGGTCTTCCTGGCTATCCACATGTGGCTGCAGCTGGGCTGGCAGAGCCGCCAACAGCTCATACAGACCTATAAAATGAAAATAAAACACAAAGCATAATCTTAGCGTGATCTCATTAATTTCACTTAAGGTGTGTGTAAATGACAGCTGGAACGTGTCTTTTTTTTTTTTTTTTTTTTTCCACTGGATCTGTATTCTGGGCCATCAAGCAAACCACTTCTCTACAAAGTAGCCAAGGAAGCTTTTGGATTTTTAAATTCCAAAGACAGATGCATTGACAGGCTTGTTTTTTAAACTTTTTGTAATGGTCAACATTCTACAGTCCTCCAAGTGTACATGACCTGAGACAGGAAATGTGTACAAGCTTTCAAATAAAAAATAAAAAGAAGAAAACGCATACATTCCTTTCCTTAATTGTTATTACATTTCCCTCAATGTTAGCCAAAGAGTGAAGTGAGTCATGAATAGGAAAAACTTCTTAAGAAGAGCAGAAAATTGATAGCATGGTCCATTAAAAAGGTTTTACGGTTTGCAAACAGTTCCTAATAATATATAGCTTTAAAAACGTTTGGGTTATCCAATGTCCAAAATCAAGTTCTCGCAAACAAGCCAGAATAAACCATCCTCGGTGCAGCATTATCTGGAGCCACCCATTTCTGTTTTGTTTATAAACAACAACAAACTATGCAGAATTCAGTTTAAATGTCACTCTCACTTGGGGTACGTGACACTCTTGGAAAGAGTCAAGGCGACAGATGCAGGTAACGCGTTTACTACTAGAAGGTCCCTCGGAGCAGACAGTAGCACCGTGTTCCCGGGAGCAGACGGCACAAACCATCCATCTCGTTCGGGGGCCGTCAGACTCCTGTCCAAGAAATGTTGCAACAGTGCTTGCCCGGGACTCTTCAGGGAGGTGACCTGGCAGAGGTCGGTATCAGCTCAGAGCACATGTTTCCTTTTCCAGTGGGATTACATGAGGTAAAAAGGACAAAATTCCTTTTATTTCTGCCTGCTGTCTACAAAAACACCAAGACCTCCTGGGACTTACAACACACGGGCCTGTTGTTACTCCTGGTCTGAATAAACGCTGCTGTTCATTGCAGGGGCAGCTTTACAAAATACTGAACCAGCAAAGGCTCGTAAGTTACAGACTTCTGATCAGTGTGTCTACCACTTTCCTAGAGCATTACGATATCCTGGATCATCGCAACCAAATGCATTGGTGCCACTTGGAAAGTTAGGTATGTAATCTGAGAGATTCAATTAAACTCAAACATTCCCGGGGCTGCACTTGGCCAGAAAGATCTACATATTCTAGAAAAACAAAAATTTTCTCCGAATTACATTCTTAAGTATCCTTGGTGGGTTATATTTATTCCCCTAACAATCTGGCATTCTGCCTAAACTAGCTCTTATTTACAATTCAGTGAAAATATTTCTAACTTATCTCAATCTAACTCAATGTATCATAACACAGGTCTCTGTTTATATCAATACATGCATACATACACACACTCATATAAAGTAATCTCAGCCGCCAAGATCAGCGGTAAAGGTCAGAGGTTCAAAATGTGAAATTACGTAAAAAGGTAGGATTTCACTGTTTTATTACTGATTTCAAAAGTAGTAAAAAAAAAAAAAAAAAAAGCAATTCCCTATTCCTTGGGAATATGATTAGAGCTGAATGATGCTGCAATGTAATTTATGTGGTACGTTGTTGGGGGAATTAGACGAGTTAATACTCCTGAACAGTCTTGGGATGTGGTAAGTACTCAATGTTTCACATGTAACTTGAGTTTCAGCCATTGTATTATTGATTACTACTATTGTTCATCCATATTATTACTAAAAAAGCAGAAGTCTGATTCAAGCAGTCCAAGGTTCAGATCCCAGGTCTACACTGTAAGCATTCCACGTAACTTATCTGAGCCCGATTTTCCTCACATGTTGAAAAAGATGGTAACCTACACAAGGGATACAAGTACATAGAACTAAACACACACACACAAGCACATATAAAAACTGATGAAATTTGAAAAAGGTCAACAGATGGGATGGACCATGACTTCCTAGCTGTGACACACACGTTACTACAGTTACACAAGATGTCACCACAGGGGAAACTGGGCAAAGGGACACAGGATCTCTCTGTACTATTTCTTACAACATGTGACTCTACAATTATCTCAAAATAAAGCTGAGACAAAGGAAGAAATTCTGGTAAATAAGAGTTGCTGTAAGAATTCAGTGGAACATGGAACATGACAGCACTCAGTACTGCAGCTGGCTCAGGGCAGGCATTTGATAAAATTAAAAAAAAAAAAAAAAGATATTCTTCCTTCCTTAATATATCTCTTCCAACGACTGCACCATCACGTGGTTCAAAGTGAACACGACAGCTCAGTGGCACCTGCCAACTGGACACATAACCACATTCAGAAATGAAACCACTCCAGCCTTTTATATACGCAGAGTGTTCACTTTACCCAAGCACAGCTTAGCTTTTCATGGGAATAAACAATACTAGGTTTAATTCTTTTTTTTTTTAATAGACTTTCTTCTTTTAGAGCAGTCTCAGTTTAAAACTGAGCAGAAATTAGGTTTAATTCATAAGTAGTGATCATTTCTCTGTTAGCCAACACTCATAAACCTGAGTTTTCTGGGTTTTTTCTAGCTTTATGCAATCCTAATTTGTATGCCACCCTAGCTGCGTACACCAGTGACAGCAGTCACTTCTCTTCACCTCCCACATGTGGGAACCACAGAAGAAAGGCAACAGGGTCAGTCAGAAACTTAAAAGATGGTTAAAAGAGCCACTACATCAGAGCTGTACAGAGTCTCAATGTAGGTAACACAGACAACACTTACACTCAAATCAATTATCCAGGCCCTAGAAACCGCTTCAGTCCACGTCTGAAACTGAGTCTGTGCTTAACATGTGCATTAAAACATTCCTATATTCAGTTCCTGGGGTTCCAATCATGAAGAATACTATGAAATCTAAATGGCTTTGGTCCTTGAGACTCAAGAGAGCAAGTAAGGAGAGTGGAGAGAGCAAGGTGCATCTTTAAAAATGTTACCTAAATCTATAAAGAAGCTGTGGTAATTTATGCAATGGAATACTACTCAGCCATAAAAAATGATAAAATGCCATCTTCAGAAACATGGATGGACCTGGAGACTGTCATTCGAAGTGAGTTAAGCCAGACAGAGAAAGAAAAATACCGTATGATATCACTCATATGTGGAATCTAAAAAAGATGACAAATGAACTTATATATAAAACAGAAACAGACTCACAGACATGGAAAACAAACTTACAGTTATCAGGGGGGAAAGGGGTAGAAAGGGATAAATTGGGAGTTTGAGATTTGCAGATACTGACTGGTATATACAGAATAGATAAGCAAGTTCATACTGTAGAGCACAGGGAACTATATTCAATATCTTGTAGTAGCTTACAGTGGGAAAGAGTATGAAAATGAATATATGTATATTCATGTATGACTGAGGCTTTGTGCAGAAATTGACACAACACTGTAAACTGACTGTACTGCAATAAAAAAAAAATTCACATATAAAAACAAAAAATGTTACCTAAATCTATCTGGTCCCTGAAAAAGAACAGAGCCAGGAAAGTTACCTCCTCTGTGGTCATTCAAGCTCATTCCAATAAACATCTAGGGTACTTATGAACCAACGTTGTCTATGGCTCTAATGGTCTAGGACCAATCAGACATGATCCCCATCTGCAAGAGTCCACAGTGCAGATGACCCAGCAAAGACAGGTCTGTTAGCAAAGTGAGTGCAGGACAGGGGAGACTGCTGGGGCAAAAACAAGGTGTCATTCCTGACGTCAGTCCCTCCAGGGAAAGAAGAGGACACTGGGCAAGCCTTCAGCAAGGAATCACACCTGATCTAGGTCCGGGAAGGCTACATTCCTCAGAATCAACGTTTATGAGCTCTCATATTCAGAGCACGACGTCAGTCACTGGGGACAAAGCTAAGCACAGAATATTCCACTACCTCTTCTCCCGAGATCTTACAATCTTGGATGACACAACATACTTCTCACATATGGCCAAACATCAAGCAATCCTCAGTATAATGATCTCCTATTTGCCCAAGTCAGGATCCAAAACATTTTCTCTTCCAAGCAAAATCGTTTCAGCCGCTGATGAAATATTCAGACGCTATTAATTTTCAGGGATGTTGATAAGATGCTTGTGACCGCCTCTAATATTCAAATTGTAATTTGGTTAGAAATACTTACTTTGAATTACCTATTAAGTAAAAACACATTAATTTAGATACTTGGTTTTTGCCCAATTGGAAAATTTCATGCAACCGTTCTATTTAAATTCTTCATAGTGAAATTCCTCCTCACCGCTAGTGTCATTTGCAGAGTGAGAACAGATCATTTTCAGTTCTGGGTAAGTTGAGATACAGCACATTTCTGAATATGGGAGAGACGCCTTCACTGAGAATCTGGGTAAAGC
The DNA here is from genome assembly GCF_009834535.1 of Camelus ferus. Lineage (NCBI taxonomy): Eukaryota > Metazoa > Chordata > Mammalia > Artiodactyla > Camelidae > Camelus > Camelus ferus. The sequence goes on from NC_045730.1 coordinate 23,918,817, forward strand.
TGACCAGCTTTTTCATTTGCTGTAGTTGTATGTTTTTGATCAACCAAACCACTTACCCACTCTTTAAAAATTCTTCATCAATCGCAAATGTGAGGTTTTTAATGCTTCTCCAAGGAATAATTAAACCTGGTTTAAGTTTCTTTGTCTCCTCTTTTTAAAATAATTCTGTCAAGTGAGCTCTCAATAATGCCCAAAATTACGAATTTAGGTTCTGTAAGAATAATTATGGCTTCTCTATTTAATACATTTTTGTGCATGTGAGTAACAGAGAAAGTGTTCTGTAAGAGATTTGGGAAGGACTTGAGTATAAGCCAGCTCTCTCTTCTCTGAAAGAATAATTTACAGAGGGAAAAAATTCACCATGTATTTGGGCACATATGACACAAGAGATACAAGACACTGTTGAGGATGCACAGGACGGGCTGCAATAAAATTATTTCCTAAAAAGGTTCCAGCAGAAAAAAAGCAGCATTTTAAAATTAGTCTATTTTACATAGTGAGAGAAAAGCCATTAAGAGCAAAACTATGTCAAGGTTCACTTGATTAATATATACAATAATTGCTATAGCAGATTTTAAGAAGAGAGCAATCAATAGAGGTCAGAGAAGGCTACAGTGAAGCTGGCAGGACACGAGCCAGGATCTGAAGGAAGGGGAATGCGACCTAGAAGGATGCTTTCTAGACCGGAGAACATCCAAGATGAAAATCAGCAATCATCACGTAAACCCACAGACTTTCCAATGCACTCAATTTCCGCCATGCAGAAGAGAACAGTAGTAAGCACTCCAACTCAAATTTTCACTTTATGTGTTTGCATTAGTCATAGTCCAATTCGGAGACTAGAGCTGCAGTAATTTGAACAAGGAAAGTTCAATGTGAATAGTTACTCACTATGACAGGATATTCTACAAAGCAGTAAAGAAAAATCTCTCGGGCTGAAGGAGAGGACCCAGAAGAAAACAGCCTTGGAGAGGGACCCCCTACCCCAAGACTAGGACCAGAGCTCGTTGGAGGAGGTGTGGTCCCAGCCCACTGGAAGGCTGGCGCTCTGGGCACGAGCTTGTCCACTGTCACCAGACAAGCAGGACCCACTCCTCCAGGACGCACGTGGGCAGAAAGCCAGTGGTGGGACCCTGCTTCTCAAGGTGCAGGAGGGTGGAGCGCTGGGGACATGAAACCAGCCAGGACCAGGAAGGCCATCTGAAGAGTGTGCTGAGCTGGGACCCAACAGCCCAGGCGACGATTAAGCCAAAATTCTAATCTCAACTAATGAAGACCACTCTTGCCTATTCAGCGGGCACTTTCAACTTCAGCCTCCTCACCAATTTTTTTTTTAATTAGGTGTGGTAATTAGATTTTGTTTTTTTAAATGAAGGTACTGGGGGTTGAACCCAGGGCCTCATGCTTGCTAAGCACACGCTCTACCACTGAGCTGTACCCTCCCCCCACCTCACAAATGTTTGGTATTTATAAAAGAGGATAGAAACAGAGAGTCATGTTTTCCAACATTAAAAAAAGTAGTAATCATGTCTGAAAGTGGAAAAACCACACAAAGCACACAGCAAGTAAAAATTTTAGGGGCTAAGGAAGGTGTTCATGGTAATAGGGGCTGACTGCAGCAAGACGCCAAGATGCTTTTAAGATCTCTAAACTGGTTAGGCTGGCTACGCTGAAGGGGAAACATACCTGTCCTTTCCCTTTAGGAGAAAAAAGCTACAGTCGTCCCTCGGTCCCCATGGGGGACTGGTCCCAGGACTTGCCCAACACACAAGTGCAGGGATGGCTTCAGATCCCAGTGCGGACAGGTCACCTGTGGTTCCAACAAGGAAGGGGGAGGGCAGGGAAACGCAGTTGACAGAGGGAATCTGGGGTAATTCCTTTACAATCACGGCTGTATTCTCAGTAACTCTGAAACACGGTCATCTGTCAGGGGTGAGAACAGCACGTCAAGGGTATGTATTCGCAAAGGCTGGGAAGAGTCATCCTGGAGGATGGAAAAATGGACAGAGCAGGGTCATCATCAACGGGTATTTCACTGGCAATATGAAAATTTAAAGCCTGCATTTCCTTTGATCCAGTAATTCACTCATTCACTCATTCATTCATTCCACTTCTAGGCCACCTGGAGGGCCATCTGCAGGGCCCAGACCCCGCTGTCTCCAGCGTTTAGAAAGAGAAACCAGAAGGAACAGGAAAAAATCACTTTCATTTCTGCTCCGTGTGTTTCAGCATTGCTTGACTTTTTACAGACAGACGTTACTTTTATAATTTAAAAAATTTCACTTCTGGTAGTCATTGGACAGCAACCTTTCTCCAGCACTACAGCTCACAACCTCCCCCCAGTTCTGTTCCTGCCAGAGTGGACCGCCACTTGCTAGCCCCTGAAAGTGTAGCCGTTTCCATGCACTCTTACCCCAATCCGCCAGATCATTAACGTCCTGGGGACTGCTACTGCTGTCACAGGCCCCTCCCTCAGGGCCCCTGAGATTATTTGGAAGACAAAGCAAACATGTTAACAGTCTGACCTCAAAGTTTCACAAACTGGTTTAACATAACACACTTGACAACATCTCAAGTGTGTGGAGAAAGAGGGAAACTGCCCCGAGTCCCTCGGCATTTCAGAATTCCTCCGGATCCTTTCCTGACCTCACTGCACAAATACTGACTACTTAACCATGTGCCAGACTGTTAAGGCTGGGAATGAGATGGGGGGAGGGGGGTTAGCAAAGAAAGTCACCCCCCGGTGTAGTGCAGGAGACGGGTATTAGACCTGGTGAAAATAAATGTAAAGCTGTAACTGTGAAAAGCACTGCGAGGGAGGGGGTCGCGGACCATGAAAGACTAACAGTGGACGTCAGCAATTTCAGGGAAAGCTTCCCTGGTGAAGTACGATTGTGCTGAGAGGGTCAAAGTATAGGTGATAACTGGGGGGTGATGAAGCGGGGAGTAGAAAAGTCACGTAGGAAAAACAATGCACACGCAAAGGTCCTGGGGCAGATGCAGCCAAATGACGTCGATAGAGATACCAACTCAGTAACTGCTAGTGAGTTAACATTTTGGTGCATCCAGTTTTTAATCCATAAAATAGGCATCATAGTTCTAAGCTTACAGGATTGTAATGACGATTAAATGGATTTGTAAAGCTCAGAATGCTGCTTCACACAGCTATACAACTTTACATAGCATTTTCTAAAATAAAAATAAATTCCAAATTAAATGCTAAAACATAAAAGTACACCCAAGCACCAAGGAGACAGAATACTAAAGGTAAGTTTATGTTGCTGGAAAAAGGCAAGAAAGACAGGCAAGGGTGGACCTCACATATCGGGTCAAGGGCGGACTAGAGAGAAGACAAATGATGAAAGCGATGACTCGCCCCTGACTCGGGTCAGTCCAGACGTCTCCACAGTAAGACAAGTGGGGAAGAAAAGGGACAAAATGGTCTCGGCTCTAAAACAGCTTAAAAACCTTCAAGATAAACATAATGCAACAAACACTTGCAAGAAACAGCAATAATCTTAATTTTGGTGCTCTCTGTGTCATAGATTCATTGAAAGTCCGCACAATACTGACCTCTGTAACCTATATGTCAATGCACTGTCGTAAATTCAAAATCCAAAGTGAGGTTCCCGGAAGCCAATCATATGCCATTCACACCAAACGTGCTGAATAACTGCAATTCATCCTCAAATGCTTCAAGCAATTACAGAAAAATAAGAGTAATCCCGTTACTGAGGTAATTCTACCTTCTTCTCACTTCTCCCAGACTGCCAGTGTAGACATAAAAAGGAGACACACTGACGGCGATCAGCCACTCCGTGCTAGATGAAAACAAGTGACTCGGAATAGAGCAGACATCCCATGCTCACCTGATCACTCATTCTGGATCTCTGGAACCCTGCCTCTTGAAGCAACCATGGAAAGGGCTCATTAGATACAGATCAACTTTGTCATAATAAGCACCGTTATCTTTCGGCAGATCTAGGCCTCAGGAAAGGCCATGTGCAGAGATGGTGGCAGAACCAGCCAGCAAGTGTGACTCATCTCAGGACGGAGTCATTTTTTGCATTTTGTTTTTTTTAAAGAGATACTGCTTTTTTTTTTTTTTTTTTTTTTTGGCTAGCAGAGTCTTCCGTAAGCTTATTTTCATAATCATTAAGAAAACTTTTAATATGTAAAAGGCATGACGTCTCTTAAAGATCAGGCAAACAGGTAACAGTAATACAGGAAGATAAATGTGAAAATTATCTAAATGTCCAAAACCAGATTGATTAAAGTATAGAATATTTATTCAATGGAATATTCTATTCAATATTCTATTAATGGTGGGTCAGTGTTTATAATTTAATATCATATGAAGAAATTATAATGTAGAATAACATATTTTGGTCAAATTATGCATATAAAGAACATTGCATGAAAATAAATTTCAAAATACATATATTACAACTATATATGGCGGCTGAGGTTTTTTTAACAGCTTTATTGTGGTCTGGTTCCTGTACAGTAAACTGCACATATTTCAAATGTACAATCTGATGAATTTTGATAGATGTATATACCAATGAAACCACCACCACAAAAGAGATGTTGCTTTTAAACTTTTTAACATCGGTCTCCCAGCAATTTCCCCAAGAGTTCTTGATATAATTAATATATCTGTAAGAAAAACATTCAGAATTTCTGCTTACAGATCCCTGTTTACACTTTAAGTGTTTTGAACATTTCTGAGAGACATGCATCTTCCATGTCAAAGTTACAGAGTTTTATCAAAACACAAAAGATTCTGAGATTTGAAACTCAGCAAGGATATCCTTTGCACAGGACACAACATTCTCGGAAGTTAGAAAAATGGCATCCTTCAAGAACCTACCCCCAGGAGTCACAAAGAGACCTTACCACTTGGTACAGACCACTTCACAAAACTGATCGTCAAAAATTTTCTTCTGAATCATGAAAATGGGGCAGTGGAGGGGAGTAGGAATAAAGGACTAAGAAAAAAAAAGAAAGAAAGAAATCGGGCAATATATTCATTTCCTGCACAGATGAGAAAAGGTCATGATGCCTTCTAACAGAGGAAAATGACCAGACTTGTCACACTTGTCAAACAAAGGAGAAGTATCTTTTCAACAAGAAGATTGTAGTGTAGACACACGGCCTGGACTCCATCAGAAGAAACCCAAGGGCAAAACAAAACACAGAAGCCTCTAACCTACCCAAGTGCTGTGGTTCAGAGAGTCTAAAGAGAAATAGGCAAAGGATGGGGCTGTGATTTCCCTCACTCATGAGATGAAAGATGAATCCTACCTGCCGTGCAGACTTGAAGACAAAATGAAAATAACTATGCCCAACGCAACTTCAAGTTCCTGGAGGGCCTGATCAAAGCAAGCAGACAACCATTCAGAGGAGCCATGATGACCGCCTTCATTCACATCGGTAGGGAGGGGACTCCCACGGACTGAAGACGAGGTCCCCATGGGCCACCTGAGACTGGTGGAAAGGAAGGGGATGCTGGGCGGTGGGAAGGGTGGTGGCGGGGGTACCATAGGAAGAATTGTGATTTAGTGGTAGACGATTAAGTCTCCAGATTCAAGGATCAGTATGACACTAGGACTATTTGGATACCTGAGCAACCAAATTGCATGTGGAAGGAAGATACTCAGCTTCATTGGTTCCATGTTCGGTCTGAGCTGAGGACGGAGCATCAGGCAAGGCGGAAACGTACTGACTGACTAAATATCACTGAACTGAGAGGAAGAAAAAGATCTCACTTAAGTAAATAAACTACTGAACCCAGAGTAGGTATTCACAGAACATTAAGACACCAGTAAGACCCAATATGAAGCATTCGCATCAAAGATTCTGGCCCGTCTTGAGGGGTGATGCCTACCACCACCATAATCAAATCCGGCACCAGCAACGCTATATCCAAACACAAGAATGATACCATATCAAGACCCAGGAGAGTCTGACACAGAGTGAAAATTTACTACCAGAGAAGAAGGTTTTGCTCTCTTAAAACACACACACACACACACACACACACACACACACACACTAGAATGTTTTAAAAAAAAATTAAAAGAATGACAAACTTATACCAACTTAAACTTACTATAAATACCCAGCATGATCCAGGACATTAGAATCTTAACCCCTGATTTGAGAATTGGTTTAACTAACAGTGAATTTCACACATTCCTTCCCTCCCCCTCCACCGCATGTCTGTATAATTACATCTACACCATAGTCTAGGTATAAGGTGTCGCTATGTATATTGTAGATACTGTAGATACTCTGAAAATTCAAGGAAAAAGATGACAAAGTATAAATCATAGCTCTACCTATATAAACCATAAAGAAAGCTTTGTTCAGGACAATTTATTTCCTATTACTTTTTTTTTTTTACTGTGCTTGAACAAATAGAAACAATTATTATTAAATCAAGGGAAATTAAATTAATGCTAAAATGTGACGTTAATTCTCAAAACAGTAACATCTCAAAAACAGAGAAGCATCAAGAAGTGAAGACGTTTTTCCAGTTCCAGAAAACAGCTTCTGTAAAAAATATAATATTCTGTACAAGACAGTAGTAGTTCCTAAGAGAATAAAAGGCCCAGAATTTGATGAAGGTCTTCCCGCAGCGAATGGTTCGCTCCTCTTGCAGATTCCAGATGCTCAACATTCCTGACATCAGAATGGAAAAATTTACTGTTAGTCTAGAGAAATTTAATATCACCATTCTTGTCATTTCCCTCATAGCTTCATTATTAGAACAAGTCTGGGGAAGCTATAAACCTACGTTAAATGATAAAAAAGATGTTCCCCGTGTCCAGTCACATTAGGTACCACAAGTAACCAAAATATTTAGAAATCATATAGAAAAAGACTTGAGAAGGACAAAAGTGTCTATTTGGTTTTTTCCCTTTGTTTTGATATTTGCATTCTGTACAGTATAGCCAGGCATAGGACTAAAACGTTTTACTATAACCAAGGGCTAATAAACACTAAAGAACATATATCGGCGCCCAGAACAACACTATAAAATTTTATTATATTAATAAAATGGGATACACCAAGCTTTAAATTTTCCACTTTGTCAAAGGTAAAATAATCAGCACTATTCGGTGCCATTCATAACAGGACTCAATTTTTCTCATTTAAAGTATGTTTTATTTCCAAAAGTACCTATACCACTAAAATACTTTAATATAACCCCAACAGAGGCATTCTATGTTTTATACTCCCCCTTCAACTCCAAATAACTTACTAAAGCATTTGGCAAGCTAAGTTTTTAAATATGCAAAACAATTTAAATAATTATAGTACGGCAATTCGCTTAGTAACGTCTTACACCATTACAAGCAGACCTGGGAGATACTGGGGTTTCAGTTCCAGACCACCATAATACAGCAAAGCTCGCAATAAAGTGAGTCACACGAATTCTTCGGTTTCTCGCTGCATATAAAAATGATGTTTACACTATACTGTGGCCTATTAAGTGTGAGACAGCATTATGTCTAAAAAAGCAATGTACGTATCTTAATTTAAAAAAAAAAATCATTGCTAAAAAAACGCTAACCATCATCTGACAGTGCAAGGTTGCCACAAACCATTAATTTGTAAAAATGGTGTCTGTGAAGTGCAAGTAAAAAGAGTTATCCCGTACCTTACAGTCTATAAAATCCAGGCGAGTTAACAGAGGTAAGTGTATACGCCTGTAGGTAACTTTCATTTTTAGACGCCATCTCTAAGCTTCTGTGGGTTCCAGTGTATAGGTAACTTCACAATGGCAATCTGCAGTCTTGCAACCAGGCATCCTTCCACACCACCAGTCAATACGACAATGCTCTGATTCTTAGCAGTGTCCATCCTGAAGATAAAGCTATGGCCAAGCCAAAATTACATGTAAAACTCTTACAAATTATGGCTTATGGTTGTCTTCTAGAACAAAGGATTCCATTGACACTGCATCAAACCAGTTCCAGGGCCCCCTAGCCTGGAATAGTTGGCTATAAAAGTTAAAGCATTGTATTTGTTTTATCATAGTTAACGGTACAATTGGATTTATCTCCGTTTATTTCAGTATTTACATTTAAAAGTTAGTATAACATGCAGCTAGACCAAGCCACACAGTCTATCTGGATTTTAACTTACACTGCAGAGTGGCAACCTAAATCTTAACTCTAATCACACAACGGTGGCTACCACTCAGCGTATTAAATGGTAAATAATGGACAGACCACCAGGTACCAACCTTCATCAGGAAGGTTAATTAATTGCGAGAGAAACCAAGGAAGCAGAAGGTGGCTCACTGGTTGTACGGAATGATGTAGAAAGACAGACAGGTGTTCCTCACAGGACTACTGCAATAAGAGATTTTAAAAAATGAGCGCTTAGAACCTAACTTACACCGCCCTGTTTTACAGTGGAATGAATTCAAAAACACGTCGCACCTGGACCACCCCCAGCAGCCACATGGTGGCCGCTATCATCTTCTGGACCATTTCCTCTCAGAGGCTTGTGAGTTGAATGCATAAGCAATGAAGTGAGAGAAAAGCCCCTAGCAGAGTTCAAGAGACAGAATCATCTTCAATGGCTTTCTTTTCAAGGACTCTCCTGAAACATCCTGCACGGAATCCCCAAGAACAATTTGCTACAAAACAGCGCAGGAGCCCCACTCCTCAGAAAACTCACGGTATCAAAAACATTTTCAAAACCCTCGTTTCAACAGGGAAAAGATACGGGAGGTGAGCCAGTTTCCAATGAATGATGACAATGGTACTTCCATGCATGCGTTTTAGTAATAAATGGAGTAACCTATGGTGTACTTACATTTCATTTTAATAAAAATAACAAATCGGCTGTTCAAAACTGATAACCACCAAACTAAATGCTTCCTGCCTTTCCAACCCTACACAAAGCTTCTTTCAAATGCTTGAAATTTTGTTTGTAACAGAAATCATAATCATCAGGGGGTAAACCCCGCCCTCAACTCCAGAAGAATCACCCGTTGAATCTGCTGAAATTTAACAGAATATCCAGAAAGAGACCTAGTAGTGCAAGGTGAAGAGCTGAGCGTAAGACAAAGGTAGCATTTCAGATCAGGTAAGCAGTGAGAAGCTGTTCCCCTAAAAGTGCTAAATACCTGCTTTACCGTTTCAGGAAAAAAAAAAAAAAAATGAAACCAAATACTAACCTAAATCCTTATATGATGAAGTCAATCCTGAATAACATCTTTACCTTCAAATCGTGTCCTAAAAACTCAGTCTAAGAAATACCTGCTATCAAAAAAAGCCCTCTCACAATATTTATGAATGATTTTTTTTTCCCAGTCAAGATGGCGGAGCAGTAGGATCATGAGCTCGCTTCTCCTCGTGACTACAACAAAACCACAACTGACTGCTAAACAACCATGGGGGGGGGGGGGGAAAGACTGGAATCTAGCAAGAAAGTTCTTCTCCAACTGGAGACATAAAGAGAGAACCACAGCAGGACGGCAGGAGCGTGCTCGCCATGTAATTGGGGCCCATACCCCTGGGTGGATGACCAGCAAGCTGAAGGAAATGATATGTCACAGAGGTCCTCCCACAGGAGTGAGAGCTCTAAGGGTCCCCAGCCCAAGGTGCCAGCATTGGGAAGAGGAGGAGACCCCAGGACATCTGGTTTTGAAGGCCAGCGGGGCTTAACTCTAGAAGACACACAGGACTGGGGCAAACAGAGACTTCACTCTCCTGGGAAGCACAAACAGAATCTCATGTGCACTAGGTCCTAGGGCAGAGGCAGTGATTTATTTCACGGGGACCTGGGCCAGATCTGCCTGCTGGTTTTGGAGGGTCTCCTGGGGAGGTAGGGGATGGCTGTGGCTCACCCAGGGGACATAAAAGCTGGTGGCAGACATTCCGGCAATCTTCATCTACCTGAGCTTTCCTAGAGGCTGGCACCTTGATTGGATCATTAGCACCAAGACCAAGCCCCACCCAACAGCCTGTAGGGAAGCCTCAGGCCAAACAGACTGGGTGAGAGCACAGCCCCGCCCATTAGCCTTCCTAGGTCACAAAGGCCTCTGGACACAGCCCTACCCACCAGAGGTCCAGGACCAAGCTTCACCCAGTAGTGGGCAGGCACCGGCTCCTCCTGCCAGGAGACCTGCATAAGCCTCTAGTCCAAGCTTCCTCCACCAGTGGGGGAAGACACCAGACATAAGAAAACAACAATCCCAAAGCCTGTGGAAGGAACCCACAAACACAGGCGAGACTCTACCCTGGTACCAGCTGGACCTGGCCCTTGGGTGAGAGTGATTTTTTTTCATGGTCCTCACTTGTCAAGAAGCAGCAAAACAAAACAGACAAGACTTTAGTTGCTCTGTCCCATGTTCACGTGAGCTTCTTAAAGAATATTTAAAATTTTCGGAGGTACAATAGCACTACATCAGAAGGAAAAGTTTAACAGTTAATTTGAGTGCTGGCAAATCAAGGATTTCTTAAATTTTATTGATTTCAATAGCTTTATAATAGCTGTTCGATTACATCTTAATGGCATGAAACCATCTTCTTGGTTTTGTTACCAAGGCTGTTGCTCCAGAATCATACCCCTACCCTTCCCTCAGATGGAAACCAATAGCTCTTATCTAAGTTTCAGGAGCAAACGGCCAGAGAAAAAAACAGGTTAGAGCCAAATAGGCCCAAGATGACGGAGGACTTGACGTCCAGTGGACCTTGAGCCTCACAGTACGCTCACTGTAACACATTGGCCGCCATGTGTAACACAGGTGCCATGACAGTTGATGACTGACATGACAACCACCAAAAAAGCCCACACAAGGACTGAGAAGGAGAGCTGCCTCAGTTTGGGGTCCAAACCACACCCCTATTTTAAGGTAACTCGTGAATATTCCTTTCACTCTTTCCAATTCCTCCCTTTTACCAGGACCTTCCTATACATTTGGTGTCTCCACCCAAATTGGGTTGAGAAGTTGATTTGCAAACTAGGTTCCTGTTTCTCCGTTCTTTGGCCATTGAATAAAGCTTGTACTGTTCCAGTCCCAGTATGGGTTTCATTACTGGTTGTGCGAATCCAACTGGAAAAAGAACCTTCCTGGCCAAGACAAGGAAGGGGCCTGGCCCAGGCTAGAACCCCGGCACTGGTCCAGTCGACCAATTCAGTAACAGTCTGGTCTCCATTTTTACTGCAACTGCTCACCATGTATCCCTCAAGTTCTCTTCTAAAAGGAAAAAAGAGTCACATCTTTTGAATGCCAAGTTCCAAAAGCAATATAAACCCACTAAACCAAGTTCCAATACCAAAGAGAAAAGAGTATTTTCTAACGAACAATTCCACAGCAACAAGGATTTGAAATTTACCAAGGTCACTCAAACTGCCAAGAACCCCCTTTTAGAATTGAACTCAAAGATTGTGTTAAGAATTTTTTTTAATAAGCCAAAATTTCTTTTGTGACAGTGAAGACTATTGCAAAATAAAGCTTACTAATTTGGCTAATTTTAGTCAGCACTGTATATGCACAAACATATACGGGAATTTGGGCTATGGAAACAGACTCTTGATATAACTATTCTCATTTCTTACATAGGAAGAACACCAAAAAATACCCTTTTTAATTTAAATATCACTTAGCACAGCATGTTCTACCAATCAAGAGTATTGGGGAGCAAGGAAGGACGTTTTCCAAATTTGGAACTGGGCTTCAATCTGAGGACACAGTGCAGGAGAGCAGAGTCTTTTTATTATTATTATTGAGATACAATTGACATACAACAGATGTAACATATTAGTTTTAGGTGCACAACATAATGAAAGAGCAGATTAATTCTCGTTTCTTACGGTGCTGCCTGCTGATCATTGCAGGGTCCAATGGTCCCTCTTGTGGTCCACAGGCACATTGTTTCCACTGGGTATTTAGCACTGTCCAAGGGGGGAAAAGTTCAGTAAAATCTTGTCCACTCATGTTCAAATTTGCAACAAGGTAATGATGTTTGCAGAAATCCAGCACCATCACTGTTACACCATCACTGTGCTGCAGAGATAACGTTATGCTGGTCAAAACCCTCCTCATCAATCTCCACAGACCCCACTTACTGTCATTTGTGTCTGGAAAGTTAGTGCTTCACACAACAATTATATCAAGTCACATGTTCAACTGACTTAAAAACTCGCTCACAGAAGCGTAATACAGCAATAGAAAACAGTAACACCAACATAAAGGCTCCCAATCTCCTGTGTATTTATAATCTGAGCACCAAGTGTACAAGATTATAAAACCAAGTAAACATAAAGATATTCACTAATCAACTGACAACACACTATACTGGCTCTCACGCAACACCTTTTCCTATCAAACACACCTGCTACACTGACGTCCCTGGTTTTTATCTTGGATGCCATCAACATCACTGCAGGTCACCTGGATTTCACAGGGCTGACAAAGGCGAAAGTGGAAAAGTGCTCCAACCACTAGAAATGACGCTGATGAATGAGCTTCTGAAAGAGGTCTAACAGTTACCAACCAAGGAAGAAGACCCTAACGTGCCTGGCACTGCACTGCCCTTCAAAGGGGACAGTGTGAAAGCCAAACTTAAAACCTGCAGGAACTGAACACTCCAGGTATTTTTGTTGAAGTGCTTTTTTTTATTATCCTGCTGGAAAAGTTAAGCAGTGTTACTATCAAATGTTGTCAGCAATACTATGCCAACACAGAAAATTCCAGCAGGATGCATTCTTCAGGTTTGGCTTCAGCTTTGTCACACATCCAAGGGCAACAGAGGTGTTGGTCGGAGGATGCCATCTGTGTGTCCTCCCCCTGCCTCACCACAGTTCACCAGTAACTCCTGGAAAGGAGCTTACACGTTCATCTGGGGCCCTGATTTTTCTGACAGTCACCCAAAGGACATCTTCGGATCATCGGGCTCTGTGGACAATAGGGCTTATATTTGCAATCCCACAGGATGAATCTGTATTTGCAGTCTTTAAAAGCTGCTGCTTGAGGGTCTGAAGTCCAATTAGTCTGAATCTAGGTGCTGACTGAGATCCTCCCCTTTGGGACAATGACTGTCTTAGCACACCCTCAACTACTGGGAGCTAGTAAAAATAAAACAGGATGACTGGAAAATCACAAAGGTTTGAGAGACAACAGCTTGGGCAGGGTTGAAAACTAGGGTTCATCTCCTCATAACTCTCCAAGACTCGGAAAGGTGACTCTTTCGTCTAATACACAGAAACCAACACAGAGTTAAGCAAATGAAGATACAGAAGAATGTGTCCCAAATGAAAGAATAAGATAAAACCTTGGGGAAAAAAAAAACTTAATGAAACAGATATGTAATTTGTCTCATAAAGAGGAAATTTGTCTTATAAAGATGCTCACTTAACTCAGGAGAAGAATGAACACAGTGAGAACTACAACAAACAGACAATATAAAAAGTTCCAAGGAGAAGTAACAGAGCTGAAGAATAAAATAACTGAACTAAAAACTACACAGAGTGTTCAACAGCAGACTACACGAATCAGAAAACAGGATCGGTGAACTGAAAGGCAGAGAAGAGGAACTCAGAGAAGAAGAAAATCATGAAAGAAGAAAAAGAAGTGAAGATAGCTTAAGGGACTTATAGGACGTCATCAAACAGACTAACATTCACATTACAGGAGTCCCAGAAGAAGAGAGAGAAAAATGGCAGGAAATTTATTTGAAGAAATAATGACTGAAAACTTCTCTAACTTGGGGAAGGAAACAACACCCAGATCCAGGAAGCCCAGAGAATTTCAAAAAAGATGAACCCAAAAGACAACCACACCAAGACTCATTACAGTTAAAATGTCAGAAGTTAGAGATGAGAGAATCTTAAAAGCAGCAAGAGAAAAACAACTTCTTACGTGAAAGCGAATCCCTGAAAGACTGCAAGCAGATTTTTTTCAGCAGAAACTTTGCAGGCCAGAGGGAGTGGCATGATATATTTAAAGTGCTAAAAGAAGAAAACTTTGAATATGAATATTCAAAATATTCAAAACCATGAATATTCTACTAGGCAAAGTTACTATTCAGAATTGAAGAAGAGAGAGTTTTCCAGACAAGCCAAAGGGAAAGTAGTTCATTACCCCTAAATGGGCCTTAAAAGAAATGTTATAGGGACTTCCTTCAGCTGAAAAGAAATGATGCTCCTTAATAACACAAAAGTATATCAAAGTATGAATCTCACTGGAAAAGGTAGTAGCCAGTATGACAGTAAGACAAGAAAAATAAATAAAAGGAATTAAAAAAAAAAAAAAGAAAGAAAAAGGAATAAGTAACACTGTTGCTCTTTGCAGACGGCATGATGTTACATACAGAAGACCCTAAGGACTCAATCAAATCAATGGCAGAACTAACAAATTAAGTTGCAGGATACAAAGTCATGTACAGCAATCTACTGTGTCTCCATACACTAAAGTATCGGATAAATTAAGAAAATAATCCCATTTACAACTGCATCAAAAGGAATAAAATATCTAGAAATAAATTTAACCAATGAAGTCAAAGACCCATTCACTGAAAACTGTGACACTGATGAAAGGAACTGAAAAACACAAATTAACAGAAAGATGCTTCACACTCATGGATTGGAAAAATTAATACAGTTAAAATAGACATACTACCCAAAGCAATCCACAGATTCAGGGCAATCCTTATGAAAATTCCAATGGCATTTTTCACAGAAACAGGACAACAAGTCCTAAAATCTGTACGGAACCGCAAACAGCAAGCAAATCTGAGAAAAAGCTAGAGGCATAATGCTCCCTGGTTTTAAACTGTATTACAAAGCTTTAGTAGGCAAAACAGTATTGTAAGGGTGTAAGAACAGACACACAGGTCAACTGGAGAAAGTAGAGATTACAGAAACATGCACAGATGGTCAATTAACGTATGACAAGGATCCTAAGAGCATACAATGGGGAAAGGAGAATCCCTTCAGCAACTGATGCTGGAAAAACTGGACAGTTATATGCAAAAAAAAAAAAAAAAATGAAACTGGGTCATGGTCCTACACCATATACAAAAATTAACTCAAAATGGATTAAAGATTTGAATGTTTGAATGTATTGAAACCATAAAATTCTTATAAGAAAACACTGGCAGGAAGCTCCTTTGACACCAGTCTTGGCAATGATGCTTTGGATTTGACACCAGAAGCAAAGGCAACAAAAGCAAAAATAAACAAGCAGGACTGTATCAGACTGAAAAACTTCTACACAGCAAAGGAAATAAGCAACAAAATCAAAAGGCAACTTACAAAATAAAAATATTTGCTAATCATGTATCTCCTAAGGGTTTAAAAAAAGGGAAGATTATCTGAATAGACATTTTTCCAAAGACATACAGAGGACCAACAGGCACATGAAAAGATGTTCAATGTCACTAATTATCAGGGAAATACAAATCAAAACCACAATGAGAAATCACCTCACACCTGTTAGGATGGTTGTTACCAAAAAGATGAGAAATAACAAGTGCTGGTGAGGATGGGAGAAAGGGAGCCCTCGTGCACTGTCGGTGGGCATGTAAACTGGGGCAGGCACTGTGGAAAACAGCACAGAGGTTCCTCAAAAAAATTACAAATAGAACTACCACACAACCCAGCATTTCCACGTCTGGGCATTTATTCCAACAAAACAAAAACACTAACTCAAAAAGATACATGCACCCCAATGTTCACTACAGCATTATTTACAACAGCCACGATATGGAAACAACCTAAATGTCTATGGACAGATGAACAGATGGAGAATATGCGATCCATACACACACACACACGTGCAAATACACACACACACACACACGCAGGCATGTTACTCAGCCATTAACAAAAGAATGAAATCTTGCTATTTGTGACAATATGGATGGAACTTGAGGGTATTATACAAACTGAAGTAAGTCAGACACCACTTATACGTGGAAATGTGAAAAAAACAACCACCAGTAGCTCATAGATGCAGAGGACAGACAGGTAACTTCCAGAAGTGAGGGCAGGGGTTGAGCAAAATAACTTTCAGTTACAAAATGAATAAGAGTGTGGATGTAGTGCACAAAAGCATAAGCAACGTGTGGAAAAGCTGGCCTGTGTTGTTCAAGGCTCAGCTGTACAAATGGCCGACAAGCACACGAAAAGATGCTCGACATCATTAGTCATTAGGAAAATGCAAACAAAAACCCCAATGAGATGTCACTTCACACCTATTAGAACAGCTATCATTTCAAAAAAATACATAGTATGGATAAGGATGTAAGAAAGGGTGAGGATAAGGATGTAAAGAAATGGAACTCTCACACACTGCCGGTATAAGTATAAAATATAAAATGCTGCAGACTGTGGGAAAGAGTCTGGTGGTTCCTCAAATATATAAGCACAGAGCATGACCAGGAAAGTCTCCTCCTAGGCCCATACCTTAAAGAACTGAAGTCTGAGATACAAACAGATACTCGTACAGTAATGTACACTGAGGCACCACTCACAACAGGCAAGAGATGGAAACATCCCAAGTGTCCATCAACACATTAATGGATAAACATATATATATTCCAAACTGTAAAACTTAACGCAGGGCTATAACGAGGATCAGATACAGCTCCAGGAGGAATTAGTACAAATGGAAGACAGGTGAGAGTTAACTCAGAAAAGAAGGACCAAAAGATGTAAGTCCAAGAGTGACATGAGAAATATGGGACCCAGAGACAGTCTTACACATATTTATCCTGACATGCTAGAAAGAGAAATGAGAGAGAGAATGAAGTGTAGGTAATATTTTACGATGACAATTGAAATTTTTCCAAAATCCATGAAATACGTGAATATACACATTTAAAAAGCCAGAAGAATTCTAAGAAAGACACAGAAAAAGAAATTCTACCTAGACGCATAAGAGTAGAACTGTAGATATCCAAAGCAAAAAGAAAATCTTAGAAACAGCCAGAGAGAGAAGACAGATTACTAGAAAACAGCTCATCTCTAAACAGCAACTTGAAAGCTATCACTTCTTCATCTCCGGTTCTCAGTGAGCTGGAAAATAACGCCAGCCGACAATGCTACGCTCAGGAAGAATACCTTTCAAAGTGAAGGTGAGCAAAAGCATGTCAGACCTGGTAACAAAGAGGGTTTGATAGCAGCAGGCCTTCAAAGGTGGGAATTCTAAAGATTTTTATGTTAAGCAAATGAAAATTCATCTTGGATGAAAATGCCAAGTTGTAAGATGCCATAAAGCTGTAATGATGACGTCTTCAAGGTTTGGCAGGTTTGTTTTTTTTTTTAATAGAGAATAAAATACATGACACAATAGCATATAAGGGTTCTAAGCTCTCTGGGTTGTCCAGGGAGGCAACAAAGGCACCAATTAAGAGGGGACTTTACAAAGAAGGGTTCGTGCGATTTCTAAAGTAGCCACTAAAAAAAAGAAAGAGAAGGTCTAACTTCAAAATAATTAGAGGGAAAGTCTAAAATAATAAAAAGATCCTAACCAGTCAAAAAGAATAGACTAGAACAGAGCAGAATACCCATCCCACCACACTACGTAACTGAAGATCTGATGAGTCGATGAGAAAGTAACATTCCAGGCTCAACTCACTTGTAAACACAGATACTAAAACTGTAGACAAAATGTGAGCAAACCAAATCCAGCAGATGATATGAAAAAAGATGATAAATTATGACCAAATGGGTTTTATCTCTAAAATGCAAGATGGTTTAACATTCAAAAGTCTGTGAGATTTATATGAACTCATCTACAAAACAGAAGCAGTCTCGCAGACAAAGTAAACAGTCTTACGGTTACCAGGGAAAGGGGGTGGGAAGGATAAATTTGGGAGTTTGAGATTTGCAAATGTTAGCCATTATATATAAAAATAGTTTTTAAAAAAGTTTCTTCTGTTCAGTATCTTGTAATAACCTTTAATGAAGAAGAACATGAAAACGAGTACATATACATACACACATGATGGGGACACTGTGCTGGACACCAGAAGTTGACACATCGTAACTGATGCACTTCAATTTAAAAAAAAAAAGAAAAAAATTATCAGTGAGATTTACTATATTGAGACATACAGGAAACAAATCATGGGATCGTTACCATGAGTAAATAAAAAGCACTTGACAAAGTTCGGTGGCTAGTCATTTTTAAAAAGACTTCTGTAAATATAATGGAAGAGAAACAGACTCACAGATGTGGAGAAGGAACTAGTGGTGGCCACTGGGGAGAGGGAGGGGGAGGGACAAGATGGAGGGGGAGGATGAAGAGGCACAGGCTACCAGGTATAAAATAAGCTACAAGGATGTCTGTTCCACACGGGGAATACAGGCCAACATTTTATAATAACTATAAATGGAGTATAACCTTTAAAAATTGTGAATCACTATACTGTATAGTTGTTAACATAATATTGTACAACAACTATACTTCAATTTAAAAGCTATATTGTAAAACAAATACATAAATTTTAAAAAGTAAGCAAAAATTTAAAAAATAAAGTCAATTGATTCCCAATCTTAAAAAAAGTCTTCTGTAAACTAAGAAAGAATAAAAGGAATCTGCCTTAATCTAATAAAGGGCATATATAAAACAAACAACCAACCAAAAAAACCTAGAGCAAATATGAGAAAGAAAAACTGCTGAAGTAATGCCTGTTGTGATCCAGAACTGAAAATAAGGATGCTGCGTCTGGTCACTCACAGTCAACCTTGTAGTCAAGACCCCAGAGAGGGCAGTCTTGGGGGGATGGCGGGACACGGGGAGAAGGAAATGAATTTGGAGCCCTACTTCACACCTTACACAAAACCTATTTAAAGCATCAGAGTCAAAATGCAAAAGGAAGAAGGGGTAACTTCCTGACCACAGGTTACGGAAATACTTCATGAATAAAATACAGAAATCACTAACCATAAACAGGAACATGGTGCTCAACTCCACTGACGCTTGTAACCCCTGCACACAGAACAGGAAGGCGGCACAGGGTGAGAAGACACCCACAGAACAAGAAGGCGCTTGTAACACAAGGAACTAACACAACTGGCCAAGGACCGAATTTAGAAAATATTAAAACGTGCTACGTAGAAGACACTGCAATCGAAAAATGTGCCAGAGACTTCAATCGGTCCTTCCCACAGGACAAAATCTAAATGGCCAACGTGAAAGTCTGACACCATAAGCCAAGAAATGCAAATTAAAGCTACCGTGAACCATGCCTACACGTCCACCATGGTGAGCAGGAGATGTGTGGCCACAGGACCTCTCCCGCGTCCAGGAGGGGGAAAGGGGCTGAATGCAGAGTTAACGATGGGTCGCGCCTGTGTGATGAAGCCACCATCGAGATCCCAGGAGCCTGGGGTTCAGCGAGCTTCCAGGTTGGTAAACACATCTGTAGGCCAGGAGGGTGATGGACCCCAGCTCCACAGGGACAGAACCTCTTCATCTCTGGACCCTCCAGACCTCGTCCTATGTACCTCTTCATCCGTAACCTTCACCAGGTTCCTTTATTATATATAACCCGGTAAACAGAAGTTAAATGTTTCCCTTAGTTCTGTGGGCTGTTCTAGCCAACGCGTGCATCCAAGTAGAAGACTGTGGGAACCTCTGGTTTTGTAGTGGAGATAGACCAAAGTTGTGAGTAACCTGAGGACCTGTGATTTAACCTGTATCTGAAGTGGGGCAGGGGGAGTGTCTTATGGGACTGAGCCCTTAACCTGTGGGGTGTGCGCTAAATCACTCCAACGTGTGTCAGAATTCAACCGCAGGACACCTAGCTGGTGTCGCCGAGAGCCACTTGGTGTGGGGAAAGACACCCCACACAACCAGTGGCAGAGCTATTTTGCGTGAGAAGTATTGTCTACACAACATCTTGTGTTTCTCCCTTACAGACTGGACAGTCTTTCTCTTCTCTTCTCCTAAATATTACAAAATCATTGTCATAGGGAAAGGCAATCAAAAAGGAGATAGCCAAACAATAAAGAAGAAAAACCACTGTAGAGGTGTGTCGGGCAGTTAATTAAAATATGATGCTTTTCCTATAATATTTATCTTATGTATCCACTTTCAAAAATTTGTAATTTGTTATTTTTTTCTCATTCTAAATAGTCACCACCGACCTAGAAAAAAACTCATATGGTGTAATTCCATTTATAAAGTTCGACGACAGGCAAAGTTAAACCCAAGTACCTAGGGATGCTTTAAAACATCTGTTTTATGTACAGTGCGAGACAGAAGTCTTCTCCTTTGCTGTCCATCTCTACGGAGGTTGAGGAGGTGGTGGCCGGGAGGAAGAACACGGATTGCTTTCTGGGGGTTCAATTTCTTTACCCAGGTGGTGGTCACATGGAGGCTGGCATTCTAATTACTTTTAAAACTGTATTATAAAAGTTTTACATGCATTTCTGTATATATATTATATTTGACATTATACGATGTTTGTAAAAATCAGACCTCGTGAATTTATCAAATTAAAACTAATATAGGTACTATGCAGGGAAACAATGATGCCGTAAGATTCAAAACAGAATGGTAACTATCACAGAAAAAAAATCCAGATCAACTGGCTCGTTGATAAAACTATTTCCCAAGGAGGGATTGGTAACAATTCGGATACTGCTACACACGGGCACTGGAACTGAACAGTTAAGCGAATGGATGGTGGTGGGCGGTGAGAGCCAGGTTTCTAACTGTTGGAGTGGGAATTTACAGACAAGGGAAAGAGGCTAAGTGATCGATTTCCTAACGGATCAGAGCTGGAGACATCAGTAAGAATTTGTATTTAGTTTAATATAGTTACAGATGGTTGCACACAGAAATGTTCATATACGTGCGTACATACACAGGTTAGTACACATGCATGTGTTTCTTTGCTCTGTCAAGTGACAGGGCTTAAAAGGAACAACATTCTGACAGCCATGTGCAAACCTGTCATCCAGATCTTGGTTTCTATTCCCATTTCCCAGTAAAAAGAATAGAGGCTCCTTAGAGAAATGGCTGATTCTAGAAGAGCTCACTGCAAGATATGCCCTCAGGGGGAGGGTACAGCTCAGTGGAGAGTGCCTGCCTAGCACGTACAAGGTCATGGGTTCAATCCTCGGCACCTCTATCAAAAAAAAAAAACACAAAGCCCACATTGACAGGGATACATAAAAGAAACCAACTGAAAAAGCTCCTGGTGCTCAAAGCTGGAACAATTTGGGCAACAAAATAAATTAAGTAGTATTGGATTATATCCCAAAGTATAAATAAATATCCACCAATCCACACTGACATGAAACAATGATTGAACAAATTAACAGGAGAGAAGAGACAAAGTATTCCAAATAACATATGTGGATATTTAACTCTCAAGGAGCAAGAGCCTAAGACACCACTCTTTGAGCGCAGGCTGCACACAGGGATGTCCGCCCAGAGAGGACGGTGGGGAAGGGTGGGCAGAGAGTGCCTTTACCGTGGGGGACGTGACCAACACCACTCAGCCCATTAGTCAGCACCCACAGTCGTGAACCAAGTTGATAGTACGTATCCTTAGTATTAAATATGACAGTGACACTTTACATCCAACAGAGGGGAAATTCTACCACACAGACCTGACCAGGACTCCTGAAGACTGTCTAGACATCTCATCAAAAACAAGGAAAGGCTGAGAAAACCTCACAGCCAAGAGGAGCCTAATGAGACAATGACAACTCAACATAATGTGAGGTCCTGGACCCCAAAAAAGGGTACTAAGGGGAAACTAAGAAAATCTGAATGAAGTGCAGAATTAAGTTAATAATAATAATGTATCAATATTGATTTCCTACTTGAAATGAATGTACCAAACCAAGGTAAAATGTTAACAATCAGGGAAACAAGGAATAAGGTATATTGGAACTCTCCGTATTGTCTTCAGAATCTCTAAATCTAAAATCGCTCTAAAAAAATTAAAAGTTCCACTGAAAAAAAATTTTTTTAATAAGATCACCAGAGTATAGAAACGAAGAAAGAAAACCCAGAACGGGTGTAATGTTGATGTACAACAGAGAGGCTATTACAGATCGATGTCAAAAGGATGGGCTATCAAGCAAGTGACTCTGGGGCCACTGGCTGTTCACGTGAGAAATGAGACTTGATTAGGTTACTCTCTCATTCCACGTACAAACTAGTTGGACTAAAAAACCAAATGTGTAAGAACAAATTTTTTAATTATTAAAAGAAATCTTAAAGAGTATCTTCATGATCCTGCCTTAGGTAGGGACGGGCCTTCTTAGGCAGAAGGGAAAAGAAAAGAAAATTTTGATTAGTCTAAATAAAAGTCTTCAACTTCTATTTTGAAAATGATACCATTTAAGTAAGAAAAGAAAGGACAAATGACTGACCTGAAGGAATGGCGTTCAACCTAAAATGACCCAAAGAGTTGATATACAAAATACAAATAAAGAAATACTATGAAAAATAAGAAAATAATAAACCAATAAAATAATGGGGGAAGGGTACGAGCAGACAAATCAGAGGAATAACTGGCCATTAAATCAACAGAAATAAATGTTCTATGTCAGTAAAGCACACTTAACACTGAAGATACCGTGTTTTCCCCATCCAATTGGTAAAAATTATCAAGATATAGAATACTGAATATTGGCAAGAATGTAGGGTTAAAGATTTTTAACACACTGTCCATGGATTAGTAAGTGGTTTAACCACTCTGGAGGATAACTTGACAACATCAATTAAATGAGTACATCTTTTATCTCAAAATCCTACAAAAGGAGCAAAACTACAATTTTCCTTAGCAGGAGTCTGATTCACTGAACTGTGACACAAAGGAAGACCAAGTATTAGTTTAAAATAATGAGGAGGATATATTTATATCATTATATACAGATGTATGCAGAGACAGAGATACACACATCATAGAAATACCTCTTCAAGACATCTTACTTGGAGGGAGAGGGTAGAGCTCAGTGGTAGAGTGCGTGCTTACCTATGCACAAGGTCCTGGGTTCAATCCCCAGTACCCTCATTAAAATCAATCAATCAATCAATCTAATTACCTCCCCCCCAAGAAAGATGTATCACTTGGTGAAGAAAGAAAGTTATAGAATAATCCAGAGAGTATGGCAGAATCTATGATTAAAAAATAAAGAAAAAAGACATAAAACATATTTATGTACATACACATTTATGGATATATGCACCCAAGTGTTTAACATACAGAAAATTCTTGCAGGATCCTCATCAAATTGAGAAAGAAAAGGAGACTGAGGGGAGGGGAAGAATGGGCAATGAGTTTCCTTCCTTTATCTATGTATCTTTGGGTGGGGGAGGTAATCAGGTTTATTTATTTTTATTCTTTTTTTATTTTATTATTTTTTTAACAGTGGTACTGGGGAATGGAACTCAGGACCTCATGCATGCTAAGCACATGCTCTAGCCCTGAGCTATACCCTCCCTTCCTATCTCTGTCTCTTTGATGACAAGAATGTTTTTATGCATTACTTGTGTAGTTTATACATTTTTTGCTCTCAAGTGACATAAGCAGAGAGAGGGAGAGGAAGGGGTCGAAAGGCACATAGGAAGTGCTTCCCCACGTGAGCACTGCGTGCATGGGGGCCACCGCTGGCCGGGTGTCTTTCTCCTGCCCCATGAGCTCTGCCCTTCGCTTATGCTAACGCTGTTCCCCTGGGGACCTGATAACAGAGCAATGGCAACGCCACAGCTAAGCAACGCCGCTGATGGTAAAAATGACCCCTGACCGGTCAACTACATCTGGTCGACAAGGAACACAAGGAAACCATTAGCATTCGAGTGTTACACCACACTCTGGGGCTCCCCAAATGCAGTGACTTGTAACAGTCACCTCTCCTCTGCCTGACCTAAACCTCACTGGGACACACTGGTGAAAAACTCCCACGAAGCCAGGTGTAAGTCACACAGGCATTCTAGATTTGCACCACATGGGCTCACTCTGTGTGTAAAAGTCCTTTCTTAATCCTAAACAGCCAATGCCATCTTTCATAATTGACACCTAAACTGGGGATAGGATAGCTCAGTGGTAGAGTGTGTGCTTAGCAGGCATGAGGTCCTGGGTTCTATCCCCGGTACCTCCATTAAAATAAATAAGTAAATAAATAAACCTAATTACCTAGCCCCCTAAAAACCAAAAACAGAGATATCTAAACTGCCTCATAAACTATCAGTGCTCCATTTTAATCATTTCCCATGTTAGATGTAATCAACACTATTCTGCATTCAACTAAACTGAGGCATTTTTTTTTTTTTTTTGGTGAACAGCAAGGCATAACACTTACTCATTACATAACTGTAGGAAATTTACGGTTCAAATAAATTGTATCTATTAATTTCCTAAACCACTGTGGAAAGTCAAACCATTCATTTTATATAGTCGAACACAACATGGGACTATATAAAAACTGAAAAGAAAAAAAAATCTTTTTTTTTTCCAGAGGAGCTGGCTTCCAAGTTAACATCTTGAGGGGAAAAAAAAGATTTTTATGTAATTTAAAAATCAAAATCACTTCCTAAGAAAAACTAACCCTCGGTGTAAATCACGGTAGAAAAACATCACTCTTGACGGATACAGACAAGACAGAACCTGCTAAAACATAAGTATGACCACACTCGAAATAGCAAAGAACTAGACGTGCAGCGCAACATAACAAGGAAAAGCAAACCTGTGATTCAGCTTTTTTAAAATTATGGCGTCAGTGAGCGTCCAGTTAAAGAAAAGAGCTGTCTCAGCTGGTTACAGAACAGTATTAAACGGAATAAATTCAGTATGGTCAGTGCAACACAGAACATTCCTTTTAGTGACATTCTATGCCACCACCTCTTGGGAGCACTCTTAAAAATGGAAGGTACAGCTCCAACCCCACTCACCTTCTATTTTAAAAATTCTAGGGGAGAAAGGGTCCATGAATCTACACGTTGTAAAAGTGCTGATTCTGGAGAAGCCCAGAATAAGGCTTCAAAGGGGCACTGAGCACCCCCATCAGCTCAGGAGGAAGGGATCTCACACCTACATCCACCTGAGAGTCTGTTCCCTTTCTTGGAAATCTTTACTCTGAGTATCACTAAGCGTTACAGCTGATAACAAGGTGAAGGATGTTCATCTGTTTTCAAAGAATCCTTTAATGCCATGTATCAACTTCAGAATAGTTCTTCCCTCTGGATGGGAAGAAAGAAAATGGAAAAATGGAGAAGAAAAGGGGGGAAATGAGAAGTCTGACGCAAGCATGGCAAAAAAACTTCATAGCTATTACTAAATCAGAGTGAAGTGTAATGTATCACAGTATTTCCCACACTTTTCTGTATCTTTAATATGCTTAATTTTTTTTAAATAAAAGGAAATACATGGCATTATTCCAAAACTCAAGATGGGGGGGGGTATATAGCTCCGTGGTGGAGCGCATGCTTAGCATGCACAAGGTCCTGGGTTCAATCCCCAGTACCTCCATTAAAATAAACAAACAAATAAATAAATAAATAAATGTAATTACCCTCCTCAAAAAGCAAAAAATTAAAAAATTAAAAAAAAAAAAAGCCCCCAAGCCGGTCCGAGAGCATCAGCACAAGCCATCACGACCTGGAGAAAGCTGCGGTCCGGCAACGCCCTTCGGTAACTTTCACCTTGGAAGGCTGATGGGATGCCCTTCGTGTTGGTTACAGGAAAACCAGCCGGACCTGCCTGCGCTCGCTGAGAGCAATGCTGGATTTCACTGTGAACAAGCAAGGATGTGATTTAAGCAAGGATGGGAGGGAAGCCGCCCTGGCGGGCCCACGTACCTGTGTCACTCCCCGAGCCGGTGGCCAGCGCTGGCATGATGCAGGCTGCCGGCTGCGGCCGGGCTCTGCAGACACGCTCCGCTCAGACGCGGCCGGGGGCCCCACTCCGCGGCCTGCAGCCACGCCGTCCCTGCCGCGGGTTCCGCACCGAGCAGGCCGTGTCTACAAAGAAAAGGAACACTTTCAAAAGGAGAAGAGGGAAGGCTGCTGACTTGCAACAACATTCTGTAATGAAGTCAAAGTTCTGATCCCAGCACATTAGAGGAGATCACGATTCTTCAGAATTTCTTCTAAGTGGGGAAGTCTGAGATTTTGATGTGAGATTTCTAATTAAAAACGTGAAAGTTCTTTGTGCCTGGATCAAGGCTTCCTGGAAGATTTTTCCAGTTGGTTTGAGAACCGCTGACTGCAATAGATGGAGAACAAAAGGGAGCTGTTGTAAGCCGGTGTCATTCTAAAATTCCTATTTCTAACTGTAGAGCAGAGATTGTCATTTAGCAACAACTTACAACTAATTGTCATTTTTTAAGTAGATCATCCTGATATGACAACTGCCAAGCTCTCTAACTGAAAATTGCAAACAACCTAACAAGAATATTAGAATTAAAGGAAGACATTATAGATTTACAGAACTGTTGATAAACTCAACTAAGCCTAACAATTCCAGCGAACATATGAAAGTAAATTGTTTTAGGAAAAACTAAGCTTTGCTGTTATCTTGGAAGATATCAGTTTTTTTCAGTAACTATTTTAACTAACATTTATCCCCCAATAAGCAGTAAACGCACTCTTGTACAGTAACTAAAAGCAAGGGCCCTCGAGTTTGGCTTCATCTCTAATCCTGCAAGCTCTGTGATTTGGGATAAGTTATTTAATCTGATCAGGTATTCATTTCCTTTCATGCAAATGGAGATAAGAATTGTCCGAGAATCCAGTTTGCGAGGGGATACAAAACACATTCTGCAAACAATGAATGCTGGCTATTACGACTGGGTTTTTTTGTTTTTTTTTTTTTAATTCTGGTAATGAGATTGTAAAATGAAAACATCAAAGTAGCAAGATCAAAATTTACATTGGCCTGACACCTAGGAGACCATGTGGTTTAAATTTGGGCCACTGCGGCCTAATAACAGAAAATACACTGCATTTACGTTTTTCAGAAATCAGAAGAACCACACAGTGTGTTTCAGTTCACTTTTTAAATGCATTTTCCCCAGTTCTCTGTAAAGCAGGTTCAGTAATTTAAAAGCGTATTTTAACATCTATTAACAAGAGAAACAGAACCTGTAAACACTCGAAAACTGGCTCACTTAAGTTCTGAAGGCCTTTAAATTGCTGATTCGTATTTCAGAATAAAGAAAATGACCCTGCAAGTTCCACGTGAAAAAGCCCCAACTATAAAATTCTACTAAAGCCTTCTAAATTAGCTTTTTAATTGTCAAAGCAAACGTTAGTATAAAAATATTCACCATCAAATAGACTATCTTGGACCAGACTATCCGGTGCAATGTCTTGAATTTTGCTTCACATTACAAAGGTTGAGGTACTTGAAACTGCACACAAATCCGTACAGAGATCCACTCTGTGTTACTTTAAAAATATGAGGGCAGTTATTTTAAATACCAAATGAAAATATAAATCACTAAGCTAAAAATTAGACCAAAAAAGACACAGCAAGGCTTCATGAATGCCCATCTCTGAAGCTGTTTTTCCTAATAATTTTAATCGGCAACTCTACTTTGTTTTCCGTATGTTATCCTAACAATCGGGATTCATATTCAACTACATAAAAGTGTTCCTCCATTCAAACACAAAGAAAGTAAAAAACAGACCACATGTGATTTTTAAAATGCATTCACTCAGTAAACTTTTGTTTTCCTGAGAAAAAAGAGACAAACGGTCATAATCTGTAAAGTGTATGCACATATTTTTACCATTAGGGCAAAATGTATATACATAAGTAGGGAGGCAGGTTTTTTTTTACATGTGTGTAAGCTTTTTATGCCATAAGTCATCATTTGTATGGTACTGATCATCTAATGACAGGAAAACACACTATCTAATCTATACCATGTAAACTACAATTTTTTTCATGCCTTAAGGAACTTACAATGTTTCACTTTCATAAACCATGTACCCCGCGTAACAGCCGATTTATGCTTATAACGAACACCCTATTAATACGAAAACAACCTTCTAAATCAGCATATCTCTCTGAGTTGATGTCTGTAGCTTTCCACATATGCCGTATACAGAAGACTTTACTGTAGCATTTCTCATCTTTTATTTCACAATAAACACTCAGGGTTAAATTTTTCCAAAGTTATATTATTTAAGAAATATAGGCTGCAAAGTAATTTCCTTCTCTGAACATATGCAAGTCTATTAATAAAAAAATAATAATAATAAAGTGATTTGATAAAATCCCAACCAGAGAAGTGCTTAATATTCTATGGAACGAAAGCAGAGTTGCTGGGTTCAACTTTCAAACTGAGCTAAATTTCTGTCGTAATCATGTTATTTTCTTTGGCTAAATTTATTGAAAATGCTTTGGAATTTGTCAGAACCCAGCCATGATTATTACTGACTGTTGTATGGAATCGATTTACTACAACACAAAAATACCAGCTGTTACAGTATGTCCTGAGAGGGATTACCGAATATTCTTAAATTGAAGTTCAATCCATCTTTCCATAAAAAAAAAAGAGAGCGACCCAAATGCCGGGAACGTAACTGCAGTATCAAGGGCACCTGAAGCATTTACAATACCCAACAGAATTATTACAACCGTCCTCTAAAAGGGCTTATTTTTGAAATTTCATTATTCCAGTTGTACCTTGCTTCTATATATCACACTGTATCAGGTTCTTCTGGCGTCGATCATGTGGAAACAGTGAAATACGTGAAGGTCTCGAGCTTACAATGTTCAGTTTCCACACACCCTGGGTAACCCTCAGGGCTCCCAGGACGCTCGTGACACCTAGTGGCCAACCACGGAAGTGAGGGTATTGGTGGCAGAAAGTATTTTTGAGCTTCCCATAAAGCAAAAATGCCTCAATTGCACCCAGTGAAACAGTCATCTGCAAAAACTTTTATTAATGGGCGCGCGCACACACACACACACACACACACACACACACACACATTCCTCCTGTGTGTCTCCTCCAGTCTCCATACTTCACTACAACACTACTTCACTTCTGACCCCAAATGTGGTTTTCCACCAATCAACCAATTCTGTGACACCTGCTCAGAGTCCTACAATTTAACTCAATTCTCACCCTATCTCATGGGGGGAGCATCAGAGCCCACAGGTTAAGAGCTCAGTCCTACAACACTGCCCCGACTTCTGATGTCAACTGTAAATCCAGGCTGTCACCAGGGCTTCTCTGATGGAGTGACTATAACTTGGCGGCTCCCACAATTCCCTCAGGTTCGATTAATTTGCCAGAGTGGCTCACAGAACTCAGGAAAACATTTACTTATTAGATTACTGGTTAATTGTAAAGTGATATAATGAGGACTCGCCAGATGGAAGCGATGCAGAGTGAGGAAGGGGAAGAGAGCAACCACGTCCTCGCCAGAGGCAACATCCATGTGTTCCCAATCTGGAAGCTCTCTAAACTCTATGCTTTGAGGTTTGTTATGGAGGCTTCATAACACAGGCATGACTGATGAAATCAGTGGCCACTGGCAACTGAACTCAATCTCCAGGCCCTCGTCCCTCCCAGGAGGTCAGGGTGGGACTGAAAATTCCAACCCTCCACTCACCCCCGGCAACCAGACCCCCATCCTTAAGGGCTTTCCAACACTCACCTCATTAAGGTAAACAAAGGTATGGCTCAGAGTAGTTAGGAATAATGGAAGCCACCTTTATCAATCTCTCTTATCACTTAGGAAAAATTCCAAGGGTTTTAGAAAGAGAAAGGGTTACACAGAACACCAAATATATATTTCTTATTATAAATTACAATACTTCACACACAAAGTTAATGCAGACAAAGAAGAAAATCAAGTACTGGACCTAATTTCCCCAATGCGTGTCCTCTCTATTTGGAGGAGTATCCAAGAACAGGAAAACTTTTAACTAACCATCATCATAAATAAATAATTGTATTAACATCCCATTGTTTCAAGACACAAGAACTGGGCCCACTAATCCAACTGTAGATTCTTCATGAGTTATAAATACTCTCAAGTACTTTCAAAACCTAACAGCAATAACACAAAAGTAAACTTTTTTTTTAACAAATCTAATGAGACAGATTAAAAAAACTAATCAAAAAAACTTCTATCTGAAATATTCATGAGCTCTATTAGCCAATGCAAGCATCAAAGTGGTATCTGTTACCATTATGCAAACCTTCATAAATCGTAATTGTTAGAAAATAAAAGAAGCAATGCAGGTAGGTGGCATCAATCTGCTCACAGAAAATGGTATTTAAACCTTTTATACCATCAGTTCTCAAAGCGTTGTCTGCAGACCCCAGGGGTCTCCAAGATCCTTTCAAAGGCGTTCATGATGTTGAACTATTTTCATACAAATATCGAGATGTTATTTGCCTTTTGCACCGTGTGGACATTTGCACCAATGATGACAAGCACTGATGGACAAAACCACTGGTACCTTAGCACAAATCAGGACAACAGTACCAAACAGAAACTACCCGTCCTAGTTACAGTATTCCTCACTGCCAAACTCTCTCACTTAAAAAAAAAAGGAAGAGAAGAAAAATGTTGACTCTAGAATGCCCTTAATGAAGTCATAAGCTTTATAACTGACTCTGGAGGTGTTGCTAATGATAAAACATAAAAATTCAAGCAAAAAACAGAATTTTGTAAAACTTGCATCCACCAGAGGCTGCCCTGGCTTTGCAAGGTACCGTGTTAATTTAAATGCCCGCATTCTGGGACTCTGTTCCCACCCTGCACAGTTCCATCAGCTTCCCAACACCCAAAGGCTCTTCTGAGAAGATCAGTGGTGACATAAGCAAATGTGATTTTTGTTAATATTGTGTCAACCTCTGGATAACGAACCAATATTTTTAAAATTATCAATGCATTTGTATTAGAAAGTCACGTGTGAATCAGTCACTCAAGGGGGGGCATAGCTCAGTGGTAGAGTGCGCGCTTAGCATGCACAAGGTCCAGGGTTCAATCCCCAGTACTTCCACTAAGAAAATAATCATAATCATCATAATTTTAAAAACCTAATTACCCCCAAAAAAATTTTTTAAAAAACTACCACGTGCAGCGTTGTGATGAACAGCTTACCCTTGAAAAACACAGGCTTAGTGGGGAGGGTATAGCTCAAGTGGTAGTGTGTCTGCCTGACCTGCACGAGGTCCCAGGTTCAGTCCCAGCACCTCCTCCAAATAGAAATAAATCAATAAACCCAATTACTACCTCCCCCTTAAAAAAATAAACAAACAAACAAAAAACAGGTTTAATCTGTGCAGGTCCACTTACACAGATTTTTTTTGAACAGTACCACGTGATCTGTGGCTGGTAGACTCCACAGATGCAGAACGCCGACGGTAAGTTATAAGCAGATTTTCAACTGCATGGATGGTTGGCGCCCCTAAGCCCCACATTGTTTGAGGCTCAACTGTAGCAATGAAGAAAAAATTTACAACTGAACAGGTTATTAAAATACTCTTCCCTTTTCCAACTACAGATCTGTGTAAGACTGGTTTCTCTTCATATCCTTCAACCAAAAGACAGAGCCACAAGTCCACAGTCTACCCAGGGAAGAGGCTGTGACTGTCTTCCATTAGGCCAGCTAGTCCCAAATCACTCATGGGTTTTTTTGGGGGAGGAGGGTTATTTTTCATAAAAATGTTATGTTAACCTATAACAAGTTTAATATTGTTCTTTTTAAAATTGAAATTTTTTTTAAATTTCTCAGTTTTAATTTCCAATATGGTAAGTATGAACATAACCCACGTAAGTAGAACTTTTCCTAAGACTGTAAAAAGGTCCAGAGACCCCAAAGGTTGAGAAATGCTACATTATGCCAAGGGCAGGCAAAATTTTTTCTGAAAAAGGCAAAGTAAACATTTTAAGCTTTGTGGCCCATGTGGTCTCATCATTTGACAATATGCAAATGAGTGGGTGTGGCCCTGTCCCCATTATATTTTATTTCCAGAAAAGTAGAGGGTCAGATTTGCCAACCACCATCCTGTATCATCACACCCTGACTTAAGGGTCTAAGAGCAGCATGCTTTCCGGCAACATTTTTATCGGTTATTTATCAAATATTCAAAGAGTTTAAATTATTTTTCTAGTTTTGTATTATGCAGAAGTAGAGGCAAAATCTAGCAATGGAATTTTAAACTGTGCAATTCCTAACCACACACGAGGTCACATTTCAATTTTGTCTATTCCAAGGATCTTAGACTTTGTATACATTGACAATGAAAAACATGCTTACAACTGGCAATGAGTGCGGATGCCACCTGTGAGAAAATACGCTTTATACAACCAATCACAGAAAGTCCTAGACAAAAAAAGCGGGGAGGGGACAATCACAAAAAATGAAAACATCTCACAGTTGACAAACTCACTGGGGCTCAATTATGATGCAATACAGAACTTACGGATCACAAGTGGAAAGGAAACTACGAACGCAACAGAAAAGAAGACTCCCGGCAGAGAAAGAATCCTATAAACCTCTGGAGGCAGAAAAGAGGAAATGAGAGGAATGCTGCTTCTGGACGCCCCAGGGTGGGAGCCAAGGCTCCAAGGCTGCTAGGAAAGTCTTCAGGAGCCCGGGACCACCTGCCCTGGAGGGGCGCCAACCAGGGACACGAACCACAGGCCATCGGACCACAGGCCACCGGGCTTGCGGGGGAAGGTGCACACACACTGCCACACCCATTCCCTCAATTGTCCCCTGTCTGGAAATACAGGTGTAACGAACTGGCCTTCACAGGCAGTGGCCTCACTCCAGGCTCCCCAAGCCACCTGCAGCCATCAGTGCATCATGACCCTGAGGTCACTCTGACTGTCCTCACAACCAGCAGCCTTCCTAGTGCTGGGCGCCTCCCCGTTGGGGGAAACATTTCTTCTGATGATCACCTTTTCTCGTGGTATTTATTTTCTACCACCCACTACTAAAAAGTCTTGCACAGTCTTCACGATTACACCATTCACCAGCGACGGACCACATCTCCATTGCACTGAACTCTCTCCTCTAATTGCTGGGGGCAGGGGTGGATGCCGGCTTCCTCAGTACATCTTTCTTGACGAATTCTCCACCCCAGCACTGCACCTGCATCCCTTTAAATCCTATTGAAGAAACTGATCATTTTTGATAATTTAAGGTACATCAACGTAATTTTATATTTTTTTTGGGCTTCTGTCCCCCACTAGAATTTCCATAAAGATGGAACCCAAATCATCTTATGTTCCTAAAAACTGCACAGTGGCCCCCACTCAGAAGTACTTTCATATGTGACCGATTCCAGCCTTCCAAGAGTTCTCTTGCCCTTACAGGTCAGAGTGACCTCATCACTCTACTTCTGATGAAGAGAACACAGATTTTGACACGAGACAGACCACGGATCAGAGCCCAGCCCCACCCTCCTGACTCCACGATCTTGGCCAGTCTACTGGATGACATGAGACTGAACGCAATGACCTAAGCAAAACACCTAACCCATCAGCAGACGGCAGCTTCTCTGAATACTTTTCAACCTCATTGTCATCACTCTCTATTTCTCACTTCCTCTAACCTACAAAACTCTTAAAGGCCCTGTGATGAAAAGAAAACAGGCTCTGGTGGGAGACAGTCCCGTCTCCTGATTCCACCACTTATTTCATGCACAACTTACAAAGTATAAGATCTTGGGAAACCAAATAAAATATACCCATATACATTTATGTGTGTGTGCGTATATACACACATACACAAACACATATATAAATGTGATTGGGATTAACAGATAACACATGATTATATATCAAATAGATAAACAAGGACCTACTGTATAGCACGGGAAACTATATTCAATTTCTTGCAATGAACTGTAATAGAAAAGAATCTGAAAATATGTATAAGTATGTATGTATATGCATCACTGAACTGCTTTGCTGTACATCTGAAACTAACATTGTCAATCAACTACACTTCAATAAAAACTAAGGATTTTTTTTAAACGTGAGTGACAGATAACACTGAGCGCTCACAATTTCACAGACGTGAGGTTAAAAACTCAAACATGCACTGTCTCATTTAATTCTCCCAATAATCCTGTAACATAAGCACTATTATCATCATCTTAGAGGCGAGGAAACTGAATTTTCAGCAACTTGCCCTAAGCCCATGGTGTGAAGGGATTCTAGCGTCAGCAAGTTTGAACCCAACGCCCACACTGTTGCCACACTACACAATGCTGCCTCTTAATTCTGGGACTTAATCCCTCCCATTCACTTCTCTCAGGGGTCAAATGGAAATCATTTCTATGATTCATTTACCTCTTGTGATGATTCGATGAAACCTACCTGAAGCACTGGGAACATACGCGGTGCTCAATTATTAGCCCCTCCATTCCCTCAACTCTTCCTTGGGATCCTTGTTGTATTTTCTCTTCTTTCTTCACAAATAAGAAACCTGCCCATTTCAAACCCACATCGTCTGGCTTGCTCTTCAGTTACCTGATTTCATGCTTGCTCTCACAGACCCCAAAACCC
This sequence comes from Camelus ferus, assembly GCF_009834535.1. Classification (NCBI taxonomy): domain Eukaryota; kingdom Metazoa; phylum Chordata; class Mammalia; order Artiodactyla; family Camelidae; genus Camelus; species Camelus ferus. The sequence continues at coordinate 23,953,306 of NC_045730.1, forward strand.
AGGTAGGTTCAGAGCACAACATTCTCAGCCCTCGGTCCACTGATTTCTGAACACTTAGACCCACATCTACAAAACCCAAACCCTACGAAATTCAGGTATTTCCAAAACCTACAGTCACACCTTGCAAGGTGGCCAAGGACACTGTTCCTTCTATGTTTTATAGGGTTATAGCAAATAATAGATTATGTCAGAAGCTCAAGAATGTAGCTCAGACGCTACTGAACCTTTCTTAATAGCAACATGTCACCAGAGTATTAACCATAACTCAGTAATTTCAATATAGCTGTATTTTTCAGCTCCAAATGTTTTCTTTCTTTTCTTTTTTAAAGTTTCTATCTTTTGCCGATATTCTTACTTTGTTCATGCATTGTGTTCCTGGTTTCATTTAGGAATCTATTTGTATTGTGTTTTAGGTCATTGAACACATATAATTCGATAACAGTTTCCTGGATATGACACCAAAAGCACAGGCAACAAAAGTAAACAGACCAATGGGATGACATCACACTTAAAAACTTCTATGAATCAAAGGAAATAATCCACAGAGTAAAAAGAACCTACAGAAATGGGAGAAAATATTTGCAAATCATATATCTGATAAGAGGTTAACATCCATAATATATAAAGAGCTCCCACAACTCAACAACCAAAAAAAAAGAATAAAAAACGAGCAAAGGACTTAGACGTTTCTCCAACAAGCATAAGCCAACAAGCATATGAAAAGATGCTCAACATGATTAATAATTAGAGAAAAATCAAAATCAGAATGTGGTATCATTTAACAATCATTATGATGGCTATTATTTTTTTTAAAAATAAAATAACAAATGTTATTTATGAATGTGAAGAAACTAAAACCCTGTGCACCATTGGTGGGAATATACAATGGTGCAGCTACTATGGGGAACAGTATGGAAGTTCTTCAAAAAATTAGAAATAGACTTCCTATACGACCCAGCAATTCTACTCCTGGCTATATAACCAAAAGAACTGAAAGCAGGATCTGAAGAGATATCTGCAAATCCACAACCACTGCAGCATCATTCACAATAGCCAAGAAGTCGAAGCAAATCAAATGTCCATCCACAGATGAACAAAATGTGATACACACCCAATGGAATATCACTCACCTTAAAAATGCAGGAAATCCTGTCACATGCTGCAACATGGATGACACGTGAGGCCATTACACTAAGCGAAATAAGCCAGTCATAGAAAGAAAACTACTGTGTAATTCCACTTATATAAGGCATCTAAAGTATAAACTCACAGAAATAGAAAATAGAATGGTGGTTGCCAGGGGCTGGGGGGCGGGAGAAATGAGTTGTTTAATGGGTAGTTTCAATTCTGCAACATAAAAAAGTTCTGGAGATCTGTGACACAACAGCGTGAATACACTGAACACTACTGAACTCAATACTTCAAAATGGTTACTATGATAAATTCTATGTTATGTTCTGTTTACCACAATTTACCAAAAAAAAAAAAAAAGTGCAACAATCGAAGACAGACTAAGGAAGAAATGAAATTACTACAAACTAATAGTAGCCAGAATCGTTGCCCAATAATCTAGAGATCATCATCAGAGACGAAAAAGCTTAATTCCAGCAACAAGCAAACTGATTTAAGCAAGAGTTGTCAACAAAAGCCAGCCTTTATGGTGGGGTCTGTAGAGCAGTCTCGGAACTCAAGTCTGAAACTCAGACACACTCCATCAGAGGGGAGAGACTAACACCGGGGGTTATGTTATAAATCTGTTCTATAATCAATGGTTTTAACCATCACTACCAGCTATGAGTAACAACCCAATTGCTATACCAAAGCATGTAACATCGTGAACACTCATTCATTTTGAATTTTTTTTCTAATTGTGGTTAGACAATGGTGCTACTCAACAGTATTTCTGTGACTTCTCCCCTTCCAGGTACATGGGGAGAGAATCATACTCCCCTGCCTCCTTGGCCTCAGATGAGGTCCTAGAGCTAGCCTTGATCAGTAAAGTGAAAGCAGAAGGCTTGTTACCTCCAGGAAGATGCATTTAAGAGCCACTGTGAGGTTCGGCACCTCCCCTTTCTCAAGCTGACCAATGTTCCAGATAATAGCACCTCCATCAACTCAAGTGCCTGATGGGGGGATGACATGGGTCAGAGCTCCCCACCCACACGTGGCGTACAGATCCCATGAGCTATCAGTGAACAGCTGTTGTTGGAGTTGTTTGTGACTGAAGCACCACCTAGCCCATCCTGATAAACTCATCAACTGCAAACATCAGTTACTTTTCAGTAACAAATCATGTATTTACATTGTTATTTCCTGGTACTAATTAACACTGTGTGGTTCAAAACAATAGTTCCTTAAAATGTTGCTGGCTAAAAACATCTGAAATGATTCTGGACACTTATAAACATGACTTCACAGGTTTACTAACTTCACAGATATCATGCAAATTGTCTACTTTTGTCAGTTTCTCAGGCCCTACAACATAGCTATCAAAAAATAAGCTTTCCAAGGGGGTAAAGGTATGGCTCTAGTGGTAGACCGCATGCTCAGCTCCCAGAAGGTCCAGGGTTCAATCCCCAGTACCTCCTCCACATGGAAATCAATGAAGAAACTTAATTACCTCCCCCTCATAAAAAAAATAAGCTTTCCAAAAATCAGTTCTTATCTGTAAAATATTAATTATGTCATAATACCGATATTAATTGTATTTTCTTTTTTTTTTTCTTTAGATTTATGAGAGGGAGGTAACTGGGTTTATTTATTTATTTATATTTGGAGGAAGGACTGCAGAATGAACCCAGGAGCTATACCCGCCCCACTATTAATTGTATTTTTCTAAGGACAGGAATAAAAGTTAAAACTCAATGTAATACACAACGGTGAATGCACATTTACATATGTATTTTTTAAAGCCATCTCAGAGAGCAATAGGAAAGTAATTCAAAAGCACTGATCGTTTATAATACAATTTTGGATCTTCCTCCAGGGTGATCTGTCTTTATATTTCTTAAAGGAAATTCTTACTTTCTAGCATGTGAGACTTTGTTCAAGTTCTTATCTTCTATCACACTCATCTAATTTTCTTAACTATTGTTTTTAATTGAAGTACAGTCAGTTACAATGTGTCAATTTCTGTGTACAGCACAATGTCCCAGTCATGCATATACATACATACATTCATTTTCATATTTTCTCATTAAAGTTTATTTCAAGATATTGAACACAATTCCCTGTGCTATACAGCAGAAAGTTTTTAAAATCTATTTTTATATATAATGGCTAACATTAGAAACAGACTCGCAGACATAGTAAACAATCTTATGGTTACTAGGGAAAGGGGGTGGGAAGGAATAAATTTGGGAGTTTTGAGATTTACAATTGATAGCCATACTCATCTACTTTAATGACACCCACAGCTGAAACCACAGGGAACAGTCCCCTCAAGAGTAATTCAAAACCCTAATGTTATATTGTATAGGAAAATAGCAAATCCTATATTAATAAAAAGGGTGTTTGTTCTGTACTGGCCATTCAGGTACTAAATAGTAGAGAATCCCACACTTGGAGTCAGTTATACCCAAGGGTAACTTTGCGTATTCCACTATTCATACACCCTTTAATGTTATTTTCTTCAACTACGTCAATATCTAAACCATTAATATTAGTGGCTGGAATCTACTAACGACACTTCATAAATTTTTAACGTGCCTGTCATCACTCTGAAAAGGATGATTTTCATTTCCAGAGTGAAACGAATGAACAGAAAAGGGAAAAAGCTCACAATTTCAATGTTCCATGTGAAGATGGAACAAAAATTAAGTTGCTAAGTGACATGGCAGTCATTGTTCAAAAACCATGGGAAACGTTTACACAGAACACTCCACAGGACTCTGCAAAGGCTCCTGGGGGACCTGGAGACGTGCTGTCTTATCCGAACCCTCTCTAGAAGACACGGTGCAATAAGGAGAAACTCATGCATCATTCATTTACGGCAAGATATCTTAGGATTACAGGAGAAACCTGATGAAAAAACCAGCACATGCAGGGACAGAAGTAAAAATGTAAAGACCATGTCGAAGCCAGCTCTAAGGTGCTTCCTATTTAAGTGTTCTTGAGGGGAGACAGGCCCAGTGAAGAAACAGCCTGCAACACAAACTCTGCGCACATGGACACAGCTAATGTGGTTCGAGTGTCACGGGCCTTTCCCCAAAGGGCATCTCAGTGGACTCCCTTGGCCTCCCTTTCTACCATCTCCACACGCCCACCCTCACTTAATGTTTCTTCTTTTTTCATCTTATTTTTCTCATTGAAGTATAGTTGGTGTACAATATTATATTCATTTCAGGTGTACAACACAGTGGTTTGACATTCTTAAAGACTGTACTCTGTATAAAGTTATTATAAAACACTGGTTTTCTTCCCTGTGCTGTCCATTACATCCTTGTACCTTATCTTATACTTAATAGTTTGTATCTTTTAATTCCCTCCCCCAGGGTGCCCCTCCTCCCATACCTCTCCCCACCGATAACCACTAGTTCTCTTTATCTGTGATTCTGTTTGTGACATTCATTCATTCCTTTTATTTTTTAGACTCCACAAAAAAAGTGAGAACAAAGTATGTGTCTTTCTCAGTCTAACTTACTTCACTAAATATACCTGCCAGGTCCATTCATGCTGTTGCAAATGACAGCTTCATTCTTTTTTATGGCTGAGTACTATTTCATACAGATATAGACATATCACATCTTTATCCAGTCATCTGCTAATGGGACACTTTGGTGGCTTCCGTATCTTGGCTACTGTAAATAATACTGCTATGAACACAGGGGTGTGTGTATCTTTTTGAATTCGTATTTTCATTTTCTTCAGATAAATGCCAGGGAGTAGAATCATGCAGTAGTTCTATTTTTAATTGTTTGACGAACCTGCATACTGCTTACCACAGTGGCTGCGCCAATTTACATTCCCACCAACAGCACGAGGGATCCCTTTTCTCCACACCCTCGCCAATGCTCGTTACTTCTTGTCTTTTGGACCACAGCCCCCCGACAGGTGGGAGGTGACAGCTCACTGAGGTTTTCGTCTGTATTTCCCTAGTGATCAGTGATGCTGAGCATCTTTTCATGTGCCTGTTGACTACCTGTATGTCTTCTTTGGAAAAATGCCTATTCAGGTCCTCTGCCCATTTCTCAATCGGGTTGTCCTAGAATCTCCACACATACCCCCACCCTCACTTAATGTTTCTTCTCAGTGCTTATCACAATCTAGTACACTACGTGTATTTCATTTACCTTATTGTCTGTCTTTCCTACTAGAACATCAGCTACAAGAGGCAGGGGCTTCTGCCCGTGTTGCTCCCTGCCAAATTCCTAGTGTCTCAGAATGCTGCTTGCTGTATATAATCCTAGGTGGCTCCCTAGTATTTGTTGAATGAATGAGTCAACAATGGACCCCCTACCAATTCCTGCTGTGATGATATTCTTCAAGACATTATATGCCTCTGCCCGCCCCCTTCCCAGTTCTCCTGCCCAAAGGAGGAAGACTTGCTCATCTCATTGATCACGAAATTTACTCAACCAGAGAAGGCAAAGTCCCTCCTAATCAAACATATTACAAGGTCAGCTGGTGCCCTTTGGCACTTCCCGCTTCCCGCTCTCCCCACACCCCCACTGTGCCAAGAAGACCACCAGGGGGCTCCCGGGGGTACTCTCTCTCCCTCACGCATGGGTTGGATGGCACCTGCACTAGGTGCACACCTGCTTCCTCAAACTTCTACTGACCTGGGCCTTGGGCATCTTTCAAGGGCCTGGCCCTTCTCCCCGCTGGTGGGGGAAGGCTGGCCAGCTTTCTCTCCTCCCAAGGACTTGCCTGGCCTGGCCCATGGCGTCGGCCAAGGACACTGTCCTCTTCAACTACTGAATGTGTTTGAAATTTTGCTGATTAAATTAAAAAAAAAAAGACCTTAGAAAACTTTTTTAGAAGCGTCTAAGTGAAGCCAGAAAGAGAAAGAAAAATACCATATGATATCACTTATATGTGGAATCTAAAAAAAAAAAAGACAAATGAACTTGTTAACAAAACAGAAACAGACTCACAGACACGGTAAACAAACTTATGGTTATGGGGACCGGGAGAGAAGGGGGTGGGGAGGGATAAATTGGGAGTTCGAGATCTGCAGACACTCACTAATAGACTAACAAAATAGATAAACAATTTTATACTGTACAGCACAGGGAACTATACTGAATATATTGTAGTAACCTATAATGAAAAAGAATATGAAAACAAATATACATGTGTATGACTGAACTATTATGCTGTACACCAGAAATTGACACATTGTAAATTGACTATACTTCAATTAAAAAAAAATTAATAGCGTTTACCATATATCCATCTCCCAAAGTCTTCAAAGGAGAGGTGGAAAATACCAGAGAGCCACAAATAATTAATAGTAAACCAAGCTTTTGTGGTGCCTCTTCCTGGATGAACAGAATGTTATCTTTACCCCTAAATCCTACACTTCTCAGATTTTATCTCCCTGAATGACTCTTCTTCATGTCCTCATTTTGGAGAGATGCTTCCTGATGAACTGAAGGATGTAGAGTAATGATATTTGCAACTTACTCTAAAATGTTTCAGGAGAGAGAGACAGTGCATTATGTTATCGATTGTTGGAGCGAAGGTGGACATATCAGAGTACCGTTCTTTCTACTTTGTGTTTGAAGTTTTTCAAAACAAAACAAAGACAAAAAAAAAAAAAAAACAAAAAAAACTATGTAACCCAGTTCCGCGAAGTTCTGTGTCTCTCTCGGACCCTACTCAGCCCCTGGGCAAACGCGCTGATCCTCGAACTGCTCTGTCCTCACCTCCAACCCTCCTGCCCAGGGATGCAGCTGCCAGCATCGACTTTCTAAGATACTTAAATGATCGCACTGCTACTCTAAATAAAGCTATCTGATGACTCGATGGCACGTTTGTAATAAAGTTTAAATTCCCTAAAAATGATACAATGCCCTTCTTTCATTGCAAAAATCACATGGACATCCTCTTTTCCAATTTTCTATAGAATGATCCTGAAACACCATGTTATTTCATGCCTCTGTGCATTTCCCACTCTGGTCCCCCTGCCTGCTTTAAATAGGGGTGTAACTGCGTATCTGTTATCACAAGAGCTAATGATGTGCGATACAAAATGGACCACCATGTGAGGGATAAGAAGGTCTGAATTCATTCTTATTCAAACCTACTACTCTTCAGCAATTCCTTTCAAAATCAGCAGAGGGTGCCGTAATTTCATTTTTAAAAAGGAAAATTGTGGCCATATTAACAAAAGCAACATTCACAACTTGGACTTGCTGCGAGCTCCAAAAATTCTGTTTCTAATAAATGAGGAATTTGAAAATGAAAATAAACATCCAATACTGATGTATCTGGACAAGCGTCTTTTTTCCTCATTTAACAAAGAAACCACATGATAAAACAGCAAAATCCTAACTATGTTTACACACTCTAACCCAGCAACTTGTTAGTAGTTCACCCGGAGAAATTAACAAGCATGCAACAATGGATCAATTTGCACTGAAACAGAATGAGGGAAATGTTCATGTTTCTAACGACAGTGCAGAGTTCCTGCTTCACTCAACAGCATCAGCAGGGAAGTGACTCCAATGCCCAGGTATCCTGACGGCAGTACACGTGCACCAACTCACGCAGCCTCCACTCCTCACTTCCTTATTCAAACTAAGGCAGTCCGCTTCACGTTCGGTCTTTGGGTCTATAGTTTCCTATGCTAGTTCCTAATCCATTTTTAGTTTTGGCTTTGCAGCTCCACAGATACTGACAACGAACAGGGACCACATTTTAAGACAGGACAATAACAACCTATATGTCCATCGTCAGATGACTGGATAAAGAAGCTGTGGTGTATTTATACAACAGAATACTACTCAGCCATAAAAAGGATAAAATAATGCCATTTGCAGCAACATGGATGTACCTGAAGATTGTTATTCAAAGTGAAGTAAGCCAGAAAGAGAAAGAAAAATACCATATGATATCATTTACATGTGGAATCTAACTTACTTACAGAAACTGACTCTCAGACATAGAAAACAAACTTATGGTTACCAGGGGGAAGGGGGTTGGAAGGGATAAATTAGGAATTTGAGATTTGCAGATACTGACTAATATATTTAAAATAAACAACAAGATTATACTGTATAGCACAGGGAACTATATTCAATATCTTGTAGTAACTTATGTTGAAGAAGAAAATGAAAATGAATATGTGTATGACTAAAGCATTGTGTTGTACACCAGAAGTTGACATTGTAAACTGACTATATTTCAATTAAAAAAAAAAATATATATATATATATATATACACACACACACACACCAAAAAAAAAAAAGGGACAAGAGATCTCAAATTTTCCAGCACTTTCAAAATGAATGTCTACCTTTTGTGAGTTAACATAGATTGCTCACAGTTATCAAATGAATAGTTAGCACACTCTGATGATCTGCATAGCAGTATACTGGGCTGTTACCAGGGAATACCTAAGTATAAACATACTTCGATTTCATTATCTGAAAATCAATTTCACTTCTAAAATTTGCAATCTGGGCTAGATTTTCTTCTGTGGTTTTACTCGTAACTTCAGGGACTCAAATAAACAAGGGCAAGTTACCCTCAAGTGTGTTCTGATGCAAGTATCCTCCTGCAGAAAGTGGATCACGGTCAGATCTCATTCTTACTGAAAGGAGGGAGAGACGGGACTGGAGGAGAATGGAGCCACTGGAGTACCAAGGAATTTATTAAGCTTTCAGTGAGGTATTAAAAATCAGGTATTACTCAAGCCTGGTTCATAACACCAGGAAGCAAGCATCACTTCTCATGCGTGCCCCTTCCCATCAGGGGCCTCCATTTGCAAAATAATCTGCTACCCTGTTTTCTTCAATGGGTAAAAATGCAGAAAAATGTCTCTAATCTCAAACAAAAGCAGTAAAAGAGAATCAGATAAAGATTATTCCAAGTTGGAAACTCAATAGGTGCTAGGACTGTTAGAAATTTGAACTTATTTAGGTCACATTAAAAAATGAATCATTTCCTGAGAATAAGTTTCCATTTCTGACATACCTGTCTGGCAGGAACTCCAGCTGGACTCACAGCTGCATGTTTCTTCGGTGTTTCCTAAAAAAAGCCTCTTCTCAATTTGCATTTCTTGAGAGAGCAAAATGATGTTTGATTTGGGGTAAAAGATAAGCTGATGAGGACAGAATATACAGAAATGCCCAGCAGACTGCAGCTCAACAGGAACAGGGGAGACTAAGAATAGGACTTTACAGTTTCAAAGGCTGCTGGGACAGCTCAGGGGGTCAGCCAGATAAACGTAAAAGACACATGAAAAGACCAAGACTCTCGCTTCTCTGCAGCCTGACTCCAGGGATGGAGTAATCATAAAGCGGAAGAGTAACACATCTGCACTACCACTATCTCACCATCAAGGAACCCTGTAATGTCATCAGGTAGAAATAAACATTTCTGGGGGGCTGGGTAGAGCTCAATTGGTAGAACACAAGTTAAGCACACAGGAGGCCCTGGGTTCAACCCCAGTACCTCTTCTAAACACAAATAAACAAACCTAATTACCTCCCCCCACCAATATACATACACACACATACACACACATACACACACACACACACACATATATCAGTAGACATATTTTATATATATATTTATATATTTTTTTTAGTTATTAGTACTTTTCCTTACCACTTGCTAAGCCTATATTAAGACTGACCATTGTCGACTGAAATAAATGCACAGCCCAAAAGTTGAGAGTTACATTTTATTTGGCGGGAGGACTTGAGCCGGGATAGCAGCCTCTCAGATCGCTCTGAGGGACTGCTCCGAAGAGGCAGGGGAGGAGCTGGGATATATAGGAGCTTTACAACAGAGACCAGGTAGCTGGAACAATAAAAGATTGCTTGTTATCTAAAGAAAACCAGGCATCTCAAGTTAAAGAATTTAGTGCTTTTCTATGTATGGGAGGAAGCAAACATTTGGGCTCATTGAATTCATTCCTCTGACAAGCACCTAGCTCTCTAGGGCCAGTATCCTGTCCTTTCTTATTCTGAGTCCCCTCAGAGGGCACCACTGTGAGTGGCTGCAGACGCTGGCTGCAGGCCTGTCCCCACTGGGGGGTGGCGGCAGCCGCTGAAGACTTGGTTTCAGCATTCTTTGTTTACTGATATGGTTGCAGTATTTTTGTTCACACCATTAAAAACCATTCTTCCTTAATTTTTGCAACAGTTAACAAAGCAATCCTGTCCACTTGACTGTTCAAGACATCATCTCCCTGTTACCAAAAAGAGGTAATTTTGCTATGCTCACTCCTATGTGAATTGCCTTCAAATGCATTAAAATCTCTTTGGAGTAAGAAAATGTGATAACATCTCAGAGAGATTATTTTCACTCTCCTTTCAACCACTTGAGGACATTTCTACAGACATTAACTTCACAATGGAGCCAAGATTTCTAACAGAAAAATCAGAGCTGCACAAATTCTGAAAATCCTGCTAAACGTGTCCTGTGGTTGAAGGGCTGTGTTTCTTGCTTGTCTTGTGGCTCAAGGGCTGTTTCTTGCTCTAATCCCTGAAGAGTAAATTGCTATTGACAGGAAAGAGGGAAGGAACAGGCCAATAAAATAAAAGGTTCCCAAGTGGGAAGCAACACCATTGCTCTAACAGATGTTTCAGTGAGGGAGGTATGACCTAAGACCATTGGGCTTTCGTTTGTAAGCACTAATTTCGTAAGGCTATGGCAAATACAACTAACAAATCAGTACTGAATCATCCCAAGTTAATACCTGATCTTATCTTTTTACATAGCAAGGATTCCTCGATTCCCTGAAATAGTAAACAAAAAGAAAGACTAGTAACTTAAAACCTACCCGAGTTATCCCGAGTGGAGATAATAAGTATTATGCAAAGAACCATAAAAAAAGATTTATCTCAAAATGAAAAGTGGGGCAGATGACACTTCACTGAGTAATTCTGCTGCCTAATACTCTCACTCGGTCTCAAAACCACAAGCACAGAAATGGCTGAGGGAAAACAGGGTGAAACTTGCTCATCAACAGTGGGGTCCTGGCTGTGGACCAAGGGGGACTGTCTCAACACACAAACAGCTTAATAAGCACTTCAGGGAGCATCTCTGACTTTATGCAAGGAAACCTGTACAGAATTAAGGGAAACACTCCTGAGCCTGCTCCCCCCCCCCCATAGTATCGCTCTGTATCACGGATTTGAAAACGACTGACTAATGGTGGGAGACTGGGAATTGCAGCCGGTGGGAATCTGCAATCAACTAACATCATGAACTTGCTTTAAAATGGAAACTGGAGAGAACTGCATTTTTAGCACTTCCCCCTTTGGTTTGCAAATTTTGGTGCTCATTTGAATGCACTGCAAAGGTGCTTTGGAAAAAAAAACATATAGAAAAGAGATAGGAACTCATTTATTTAATTCTACAAGTTAATTATTGAAATACTTTTTCCTGGTCTATTTTGACCAGCTCACAAAATTATGATCACAGAGCATCCTGAATCCAGAGAAATACAAAGGGGCTCTCTTATCTGTGGCTTCAACAACTAGAAGTATTTCCATGGAGTCGTTAGCTCTACCAGAAAAAGTTTGCAGAAGAAGCATGAGGGAGGAGTGGGGGAGGCGATAAATGACATTCCAGAGCAGGAATTTCACCTTTTAGGACTAGAGAAACGTCACTCTGAGAACACAATTCTTTGGCGATCCTAGAAGACCCTGGCGACCAGAACTGTGCCTTACGATGAAGTCCACAGAGCACAAGGACTGTGAACAGGAGGGCTGGGATATGGAGGAGTGGGCGGGGGACCACGAGGGCAGGAGGAGGAGGTGAGCGCCTTAGGGAAGAGGGGGCAGAAGCTGACTCAGGGACCAGCGCGGGTACCCCAAAACGCCTTCGGTGTGACACATGGCTGCAGATGCTCTGCGAAACCATGGCGACTGCTGTCTTCCAGACTAGTTCTGCCACCTAAACCGCCCACATCCTCCGGAGTTTTCAGCTATCTTTAAAAGAAAAGCCTGCTAATTCTAATTCCAGTGACAAGTTCTGATTCCAGTTACAAATACACCAGAGAAATCTTCTTTAGCCAGGATTCCACTCCTAGGAATTTTTGCTACAGACATAATTCACACGTGTGGGCAAATATATATGTACAAGGAAACTTCCTAAGCATTACTGATGACAACAAAAACAAAAACAAAAACCCTAAAATGTCCATCAATCATGCAATGGTTTAAAAAAATGAATGCACAGTGGAACCAGGAGGGAGTGTGGGATATAAAATGGGAATAAATTTTTAGACTATGTTTTTTGTATTTTTTTAACTTCAAAAATACTTATTCAGTTCTTACACAATTAAAAACAAATATCACATACACTATGGTAATATTTAAAACTCAAAGGGCGACCACCACTCACAATTCCATCTTGGGTCGCAAGGCCTATTTTATCTATCATTGTACTTAACACATTTATGTAACCGTGTTAGTCTCTCCCCTCCGTGAAACTGTAAATTCCTTAAGAACAAAGATGAATATAAATTATCTTCTGCAATGCCTGGCACAGAGATGCTCATTAAATGCATGCTGAGTGAACAAATGAGCAAGTGCCCATGTGACCTAAGGTTACCTGGGCAACCACACCTGGCCAAAGTGATGACCGGAAACTCTCTGAGCTATGTTACCCTGGCCAACGGAAAGGATAAAGATGACTTTCAAGAAACTGTATGCATTCCACAAAGTTCCCCAATCCCTTGGAAGGTTCTAGGTTCCCTAGATCGAATTCATTCCTCACCAAGACCACCTAGAGGAGATAAAAAACCAAAAGAATCCACTGGGGGTCAACTCCTGGTGTTACAAAGCAGCAAATACAGCTGGGCGTCTCATGCTACGGCACAGACTGGAAATAGTATTTTTCCATTGCCTGGAAGGGAAGTCTGCGCTTAGTGAAACAAATCAACTTTATTTCCCTTACACCCTATCGTTATGATCAGGAAACCGAAACACGAAGAATCAAGAAAGATATTAAATACAGAACTTATATAAAACTCCCAAAGAAAATCAGCTTGAATTTTTTCATAAGAAACATAAGCTTGTTTCGATGAGCAAACTTTTTCACATTGGGTTCTGTTTTTGTAATGACTACAGTGTACTCAGCCAGAAAAAAGAATGAAACACTGTCATTTGCAGAAACACGGATGGACTTGAATATGATGCTTATGAAATAAGCACTTATTCTTACTTACACTTGGAATCTAAATAATAATAATACAAATAAATGTATAAGTAAAACAGACTCACAGATCTAGAAAACAAATCAGTGGTTACCAGAGGAGAAAGGGAAGGGGGAGGGGCAAGATAGGGGAGGGGCAAGATAGGGGGAGGGGATTAAGAGATACAAACTACTATGTATAAAATAGATAAGCAACAAAGATTGATTGTATAGCACAGGGAAGTACAGCCATTATCTTGCAATAACTTTTAAACTGAGTATAATCTATAAAAATACTGAATCACTATGCTGTACACCTGAAACTAATATTGTAAATCAACTATATTTCAATTGAAAAGTAAATTAAATAAAAAGTTTTAAATGATTATATACTGATCAAGACAGATGATCTCTTCAAATTTCTAATGGACCCCCCCATCAATAATAAACTTGGTTCACACCAGGCAATACATTTAAAACCATTTTTACTATCATTCAAAAATCAGTAGGACTTCACATTTCCTATTCATTAATAAATGCATTTTGTTATCCTGCAAATAGACTCAATCGAATCACACTTTGCCATATCAGATCACTTTTAATGTTTTAAAATTAAAAGGCAAAAACTATGGAGACAGTAAAAAGATCAGTGGTTTTCAGGGGTTATGGGAGGAGAAGGGATAAACAGAGCCCAGAGGATTTTCAAGGGCAGTGAAACTACGCCATATGATACTGAAATACTGGATCCTTGTCATTATACATTTGCCCAAATTCATATAAAGGACAAGAGTGAACCCTAATATAGACTATAGACCCTGGGTGATGATGTGTGTGAATGTAGGTTTATCAATAGTGACAGACGTACCCCTCTGGTGGAGGGTGCCGAAAGAGGAGGAGGCCATGCACCTGGAAGCCAGGCACCTGTGGGAAACGGGAAACTTCCGTACCTTCCACTCAATTCTGCTCTCAAACTGCTCTGAAAAATGAAGTCCATTTTTTCCAACAATTTTTTTTCCTTCCAACAGGAAAAAAAATTTTGTATTCACTGAACATGATTAGGGTCACCATTAATTTAATCTTATTTTTCCTAAGCTGAATTTTTACTTTGAATTGTCAATAAAAAGTAATACACATCCACACCGTTCTCCCAATTTTTTTTTTTTACTAAGTTCATTAAGATGGTTAATTATGCATTTTTATCTAAGCCATCTTTCAACTTAACAACTATCTTCCTACAAACCCAAAGTGAGAACCATTCACTCAACAAATAAATAAATAAATAAATAATTTTCTCTCATACTCAAACTCTTGTCAAAACCCTTCTTTTGGTCTACTAACACCTGAAATATGAAACAGCAGAATATGGTATACTGATGCCGTTTCTTTGCATAAAGTCAAAAAAAAGGTGAGTGGGAGGAGACACAGGGCCAGCATTAAACTTCATCAGGGCTAGATTCACTAGTTTTTATAACATCACTTAATAAAGAATTCAGATGTACGGCAAGCTTTTACATAAAAGCTTCTCTGTGCATAAAACAATATAATTCAAATCAAAGTGTTTTCAAGCCAACTTTATACTTTTGAGTAGTTCCACTTTTGATTAGGTTTTTTTCAAACCAACTTTAATAAAAACATTCGCCAGTTTGTTTATTGGTTCACCCTATTTGCTTTGACTCATTCATTGATTAAGAGTATTTCAAAACTCAGCAGCGTGCCGGCAGTGGAGGGCAGGTAATGTCCTTCCAAGTGCGCGCCTCCAAGGGTTCTACAGAGCGCTGTGACTGAAGTCTTAGTTAATACCTTGTGTTGATCCATCTTGAAATGAAGCTTCTTGTGATTTAATAATCTTCTGGATAAATGTTGTCTCCATGTAATCTTGTCATCAGTAGGTCTACTAAAAATATTAGAAGTTAAATGTTTTAAATTTTCTTTTCTTCACTAGCTTCTGACAGTGTTCAAAGTCTCCTTGAGAGCCCGGCAAATAAAGCAATTCTGAATTCTACAATAATATTGTATTGGAGATTTGGTAACCAATTGTGTAACTAGCTTCATGATTCAGTCTAAGGGTTATACTGAACTCAAAAACCAATTGTTTATTTTGCCTTTCCAGGTCTGAAAAAATTACCAATCTATCCAGCGTAAGATGAACATTTTGTTTTAAGGTACCAGAATAGTCTATTTATAGTACCACTGCTTCATGTAATAACATTCCACACAAATGAGGTAGTTTAGGTTGAGAAAGAGAAGAATTATCAATGTATGCAAGTTCAAATGTGACATCGTCTTTTATTACATAGCCTAATTCATGCCAAATTGTTAATTTTAGGTTTCTATATTTATCTTGTTAATTTATTACTTCCAAGCTTTCATTCAAAAGCTTTACATTATAATGAGAAAATAAATATCTTAATTAAATTGTTTAAAATATGAAGTACTTAAGAGGGTTCTTGGTATTTACTGTTTCAGAAAAGCAGTTTTTCAAAGTATTTCAGGTAACCTTCAATCTAAGAATGTTTAAAATAGTCTTGCAGTGAGAAAAATAGGAGGAAATTAAAAGTTCATTTTCATTTAACTTAAAATTCTGGAAGTGTAAATCATAAAATTACATTCACATGTAAAGACTTTGAGAAAATCATTTTTATAAAGCTGTAAAACTAATGGTCCCTTTAATGAAAACTTAATTAGGTTCAATTATTTGTTTTTTAGAAATAAACATCTCTTTTAAAAAAAAGTCATAAAATTCCATCAAAATTAGATCTTGGCTAATTGTCGACTTCAAAAGCCAAGCACAAAGAAATGCAGCCATTATGGAAATTAACAAAACCCATGCTCTATTAAACAACTCCTAGTTCCAGATGATGATGAAAAAAAGAACTAGAAACATGGGTAAATTCTGTTTAAATCTGTTTGAAATCCTAAAAAAACAAAACAAAACAAAACCCAAAAACACCACCTCCCAAAGTGGAACTTGAATGGCCAAGATCCTGAAGAAAAAAGGAAACACTTTGAGAATGCATCCAACACTGCTCTCCCCCCAACACATTTCCTAAATTATAAGCACTGGAGATGGAGAGGTTAAGAAGATCAAGAGAAGACAATTGTTAAAAAGAGGAGTTAAAGGAGCCTTGGTCAGTTTGGCAGGGGTGAGAAGGCCAAAACTGGAATTCAGGGCTAGCAAGGCAGATAGGATTGAGGGGCCAAGATACCAGAGAGAAGAAAAGCACAAAGAAGTGAGTCCAGCAGCCTGAGCTGCTTTTCTTCCCAAAGTACTCACTGATTCATCAGCAAACCAAACCACAGAGTAGAGAAGACAACAGAACACAGCCACAGAGAGGCAGAGAAACTGAGCAGAGAGAGAATCTAGCTGCGCCTGGAAAAATACAAACTGGAGTTTGGGGCCCCGCAAGGGTAGAAAAGCACTGCTAAACCCCACCAGCTTTCAGTTGGGACCCCAAAGAGACCACACCACTACAATTTTCTACACATAGTGTCCAATATTCAATCAAAAATTACCAGACATATCAAGAGACAGAGCCAACAGAAAAAGACAGAAAGCAGAAACAAAGTCACAACACCTGGTAAACCAGATTTTGGAATCATCAGACATGAACATTATTAATCACAGTTAGTTTATATTGAAGAAAATGTACACCATGAAGGAGAATTTCACCAACACTGGTAAAGCTCCCCAATGAATCAGACACACAGCCAGGGCTTTTCATTCCGTCACACCTAGATTCAAATCCAAGCTCTGCCACTCACAAGCCTCCTTTTCTCCCCAAACAGAAACAATGTCTTTCTCATGATGTTAACTGGGATCATTAAATGCCTTTCACAGTACCTGACATGTGACAGTCAGTAAACACTAAGTCATGTATGATGGTCAGTAAATGGTACATCAGATCTATCTATCAAAGTTCATCAAATTGTACATCTGAAATATGTGTAGTTTATTGTACAGGAATTATACCACAAAAAAAGGTGTTAAAAAAATAAAATAAATGGTAACACCAGAATTACCTTATCCCAGGACCGAGTAAGTTCCTGGAACACTTTCAGTGTCACAAAGTAACACACTACTGTCAAATCCTAACAAAAATATCTTTCAAAGACAAAAACAATTATGTTTATTTTTGTTTCGAATCGCCAGTACTGTGTTCTGGAACGATCAATGTTCTTCAGAAAAAAAAAAAATTTATAAACGGTTAAAAAAAAAGTGATTGATGAAGTCATACTCTGACTCCCCCCAAAATGATCTGAGGTAGCTTATAAAGATGCCCATAAACAAGGAAGCAAGCTTGTTTGTCTATGGGGGCTTTGCTTTTGTTTTTCCATGAGAAAAGGGCAGACAGGTTATGTTGGGGTGCATACACAAGTTTCTAGTTTAGGTATTTACAGTCATGTGCTGACACTCAAAGCAGGTAGATAAAAACATCTCCCCAAGCCGCCACCCAGCCCCACTGCAGATCTTGGCAGTATTTACAGAGCCATGATTTCATTTGATCCACGACCCTCTGAGGCATGTTACACTTCATACCTTCCTGTCCAGTTCCATACACACAACAGGATGGGGACAGACCTGGGTCTGGGACTCTGCGTTCCCTCTACTCTCTCCCGAGTGTGCTGTCTTTCCAAGCAGGACCAAGGTGATACCACCAAGAAGATGGAAAAGTAAACCAAACAAACAAAGGAGGGGGGAGCATTTTTTGAGCTATTAGTACCAAAAGTCTGCAGCTTGTCTACACACACAACTGTCTGGTAAGTTGGGGGAGGGGTGGTGGTGTCGTTTCAACTTCAGACTAATTAAATAGAGGTTTTACTCTATTAGTTTTACTAAGTAATAGCTCCATGTATCCAGAGGACATTCAATGAGCAACTACCAGGCACTGGATCATCACAGGTAAAGATGGTATAATCCCTGCTCGAAGAGCACGCTGTACTGGGAGAGAGAGTTCCACGTAAAGCAGAAAAGTGGAACAGAAGCACTGGAAATACCGAGTGACTGCTACATTGAACAGCTGCTAAGAGGAAGAAATTATGAGCCTGGGAGTAACGTCCTAACAAAACTGCTACTCACTGGAAAGGCTTGGGGCTCAACCTTGCAGAGGAAATTGCTCATGTGACACCCACCCCACTCCCCAGTTTATCATTACTCCTTAAAATACATCAACTCAAAGTTAAACAGAAACAGCAACATGTAGCAATATCATGTAGCAACAGCTACGCGGCAATAATTCACATCAGCAGTCCCGAACTTCGCTCATTCATATGGCACCCTCACAGCTTTTACTTGACGTAAAAAGCTACCGATAACATTTTTCTTCAATCAGCTCTTTAACTTAAATACCTACTTGGGACCCTCTTAAAAGAAACAGCAGTGAAATGAATTTGATGAGCTAGTTATGTTTTCTAACATACATGAAAATAAAGGCATATGCATAAAACAAAAACTGTTCGTTAGAACACTGCTAAAACACAGATGGACCTGGAGATTGTCATACTAAGTAAGCCAGAAAGAGAAAAACAAATACCGTATGCTGTTACTTACATGTGGAATCTAAAAAAAATGACACAAATGAACTTACAAAACAGAAACAAACTCACAGACATAGAAAACAAATTTATAGTTACCAGGAGTGGGAAGGAGAAGGGGCAGGAAGGGCTAAATTAGGAGTTCAAGTTTGGCAGATACTATCCTATATAAACTAGATGAACAACAAGTTTCTACTATACAGCAGAGGGAACTTTACTCAATACCTTGTAGTAACCTACAATGGAAAAGAATATGAAAAGAAACACATGCATGTATATGTATGACTTAAACATTATACCTCACACCAGAAACTGAGACAGCATTGTAAGCCAACAATACTCCAAAAAAATTTTTTTAAAAGAATATTCCTAATATATCCCTTAGAAAACTTAGAAAACATGAATTTAAAAAAAAATTAGCAACTATTTACAAGTTCTTTACTGGTAAATACAGTAAACGTTTATGGCTTTATTATGTGATTGTATCAGTGGCAGTTCCTTTTTGTACTTGTTAATACACGATTTAACCTAAAAAGTGCTCAATTATTTCTGGTTGGAAACCCATTCTATTCTAGTCTTCCTAGCTATCAGTGAATATATTGTCTCTATGTAGTTATTAATGATCTGAAGCAGTTGTGTAAGTCGTCCTCAGACCTACAGACAACTACAGATGGTCCTTTCCTTCAGCCTCCTCTCCAGGTACAGAAAGTGTGAAAATACCAGATACCATACTTAACTGTTTTAACCAAATAGTGTCTTTCTTCTGATGCTCTTAAAAGGAAAACACTTTCCTGTATGATAAATTTTAACTCAGTGTTGAGACTTATTTCATGCCCAATTCTTGTTAAAGAAAGAATTTAAATAATTTTTGAACCTAGAGTTGCCTAAAAAATTATACTGTAAAATTATTCCGTGAGTAGCCTACTTCCTTACCAAAGCAAATTCATCTTAAGTCAATTCAGCAAATCACAAAGCCAGATGGATCCCCAGTTCAATTGTCTTTCCTCTTTCAACTGAGAAAGAAAAATTGTTCTTACCTCCTTTCTCACTATTTCCCAATCAAAACTTGACCATTTTAGCAGTCAGGATGATGTGTGCTCGTTAGCAAAAGTGGATCTTACACACAGGTGAGAAAATAAGGAATTAATTAAAGCTGTTACACTGAACTACAATTTATATAAGCTCCTACAGGTCACTCACTGGGGTTGGGACGCTACGTGCTTATCACCAATGCACCTGCCCGTCAGCGCAGTGGCTCTGCACCCCACCAGGCAGTGCTTTCCATATTGGAACAAGTCAAAGGCCAGGTCATGAGCAGCCACTGTACTTCCACAAGGACTTCAGTAACACAAATCCCTGTCCCTACCATTAGGTCCTAAAAATGGTCGTACTAGCACGGAAGTAACCAGATTCGGCCCAGGATGGAGTCACTCATGCTAAGTCCCACGTCAGCAAACCAAACCGTAAGTTTCTATGCTCAGCTCTCCCAGGAAAGGAAGGCCTGGGCCAACCAGTCAGCACCTGCCTGCCGAGCACTGGTCACCTGACCCAGCTCCAAACCTTCCCTCTGCTCCATTCAAAAAAGTCACCCTGCTTTAACCAACCAGCCAATGCCCTCAATAACTTCCCTGCCCCCCACTCACTTTGGTCAACAGAAGTCTCTCTCCCTATGCAGCTCTCAGAGCTCCTTCCTCTCAGCTGGATGCGATGCCTGATCCATGCATCGTGGAATGAAGTCAATGAGAGCTTTAAAATTTACTCAGTTGAATATATAAAATAGATCAATGACAAAGCCCTACTGGATAGCACAGGGAACTATATTCAATATCCTATAATAATCTATAACAAAAGAATCTGAAAAAGAATATATATGTGTATAACTGAATCACTTTGCTGTACACCTGAAACATTGTAAGTCAATTATACTTTCATAAGAAATTAAAAAATAGAATCTCCTTGCGAATAAAAAATTTATTTTGAATTTTGTTCTGTAACACCAGGACCACCAGTGAAAAGCCACAGTACTTGTTCAAGGTCAACACCTCCATTCTTCCTCGTATGTTCAAATATATTTCTCCTGAACAGCACAGCTTTCTCCACCAGGGGCCCCGAGTGCGGAGGGTGGTCAGGAGCACTCCAAGGATGGCGACACAGAACACCCTCCACCTGGTTGAGTAAGTTACCAGACTCAGAGACAGACTAGTTTATTTATCTCTCTCTCTCTCTCTCTCTCTCTCTCTCTCTCCATTTATAATTTTTGACTGAGCTAGTAACTCTGAGTAAAACAGCATAGCTCAAAAATAGACACAACGCATCAGCCACTGTGCCAGGTCCTGCGCCAGGCACCTTTATCAACTGTCATCCGTGTTTTATGTCACTGTTTCAGTTACACATATACTCTGGTACAGTGGCCTCTGGCATTGCACAGCCAGATATGTTTGAATCAGATGAAAACACCTGTGATCTCAGAAACGTTCACAGGATACACAGAAAGCTGCACCTATTCTGGGCAGACGGAGGAGCCGGAAGACTCTAGTACCCAGGTCTAGAAGCTCGAGAAGTCTAACTCCGGGCCACAAACTCAATCGGAGAAGAGATGCCTTCCATCTGCTGCTGGTCCGCAGGTCTAAGTCCCCGATCACATCTAAGTCAGATGCAATTATAAAATATGGTCAAGGAAAAATGAAATTCTTCGGTGGCAGTGTATTCATATCGCTTTATATCTAAATACACTGAAAAGGCCACCACCAGCTGGCAGCAGCGGCTCTTGGAGTCAAGTCAACAGGAATGTGCCGTGATGGGGTGGGGGAGGGGAGTCGCAGGTCCTGAGGCTGTGCTTGCCTGGCTCTCCAAATTAACACTGAGGAAACAGCGAGGGTTCATATCAAATAATGGGGGGGGGGGGGGGTTACAGCACACCCCTCCTACCTGGTTCACCACTGTCAGCAGGATCTTAAAACGACTACAAAGCTGTATTTTTCCATCAATGTTTATTGCGATGAAAAATTAGACTGGCCCGAGAGACACATACAGAAACGCTTAACGTCAGCACTGGAGTGTTCCCCTCCTCAGGACTTGGCTGTGAAGCAGGACCCGGGCAGCCAGGAGAGAAGGGGAGGGATCCTGGAGCCTGGCCCACCTGCAGACAGGACAGGAGCGGAGCGGAGGGTGGACATGAGAAGTCTGGTCCAGCTCAGGCTTCTAGGAGCTGCAGCTGAGACAGTAACAAAGATTTTCTTTTCTTTTTGGGGGGTGGGGAGGCGGCAGGGTGGTTAGGTAATTAGGTTTTTTTTTTTTTTAAATGGGGGAATTGAACCCAGGACCTTGTGCATGCTAAGCACGCGCTCTACCACTTGAGCTATACCTTGCCCCCCTGAAGATTTTCTCATTGACTGAACTCTACCTAGGATTCCCTGAACTCTTTCTCAATGAGGCCTGACTTCTGGACTTCCGTGTTTCCCTCTGCACTGCCCAATTTGAGCAAGAATCCTTCTAAGCCAGTCTCACCAGAACCTCCCACCCTCAGTGTCTGATCAGCCTCAGTATCTCATAGGGTTCCCTCATCCTCCACCATCTCAGGTGATGTCAGATCAGCCTGGGCTGCCTTCAAAATGCTGTTAGTTTGGTTTAGACAAAATCCCCCCCCTTATCCCTCATATTTCCATTTAGTAAATCTCTATACAAGGACCTCCACCCCAATCCTTGGCTACAAATTCCTACTTGTCCAGGCTGGATGTGGAGTTGAGTCCAATCTCTCTCCCCTACTCCGAGACCCCATTGCAGTGGTGTCTACAATCACCACAGCGGCCTCCCTTGAATAAAGTTAGCCTTACTTTCATGAGTGTAATAAATAGTTTAACAGTCCAAATAATATTTTTTCTTTAACAAAAGCAAGGCAAAACATCTCACAAATGTAGGAAACTGTCTTGACTCCGGGGATGGTGGGTGCTAGAATTCTCAACAGAAGGTATGTGATACTGTGACTTAAATATGTATTTGATCGTCCTCCCTTTTCTGGCACAGAACTCCTAAAACCCTTGAAATTTCCATGATTAGAGCAATAGAAGTGTCTTTTGTTACTGGTAACACACTCCTTTCAACCATACCTGAGTTTATGTGAAAAGAGGTGAGTTTTAGAAAGTTCCTAAGGATGGGGGCTGGTTACCAGGGGAACCAACAGTGTTTAGAGGGTTGGAACTTTCTGTCCCACCCCTGACCTCCAGGGAGGGGAGGAGGGCTGGAGATTGAGTCCAGTCAACAATGGCCAATGACTGTACACCAGAAATTGACACACTAACTGATTATACTTCAATAAAAAAAAAACAAAAAACAATGGCCAATGAAATTAATCAAGCATGCCTATGTAATGAAGCCTCCATTAAAACCCAAAAGGACAGAGTCCAGGCTGGTACACACGAGTGGGTGCAGGGAGAGTGAGGCACCAAAAGAGGGCAGGAAAGCTCCACCCACACACCTTGCCCTACGCATCTCTTCCATCTGGATGTTCAGGGTTCTATCTCCTTTTATAATAAACAGGTCATCTAGTAAGTAAAATGTTTCTCTGAATTCTGTGAGCTGCCCTAGCAAATTAATCGAACCAGAGGAGGGGGTGGTGGGAACCTCCAGTTCACTGCTGGTGGATCAGAAGCACAAGTGACAACCCGGACTGGCAAATGGCACCTGAAGGGGACTGATCTGATGTGACCTTCAGGTAGACAGTGTCGGAACCAAGTTAAAATGCAGGATGGACACCTAGCTGGTGTCACAGAACAGCCTGCTGTGCGCAAACCCCACCCACTTGATGTCAGAAGTGAAGCAGTGTTGCGGTGAGTTACTGCGAGGAGTGGAGGCAGACGATAGGGGAGTGGTTTTCTCCCTGTACTGGGTAATGGTCTCCAACCACGCAGACGTTCTAAAGCAGCAGGAAGGGAGGGGGCTCACCATCGAGGAAGGCAGGTCTATGGCGCCCCAGACTCAACTCCAGAGGCAGAATCTACATCCCCAGAAAAGGAGGGTTGAGTGAAGACAGGGCTGCAGGAACCAGAGGCAGCCCATCCTCACAAGGATTGGGACTAACAGCAGCAGCTGACATAGGGGAGCACCAGATCCTGGTCTGGTTGGTGACAATAATTAAAATAAGAACATGTAGGACACCTGTTCCTCAGCCCTGAAACCACCAGAGCCTTAGGACAGACCCGACAGCAGGTGACAGGGCTCAGCTTTAAATTCCAACTTCCTAGTGTCTGCCTGGATCACCAAATCAGAGCAAAGATAACTGTGACAAACACCCATCTTGGCCTTGGAGTTTTTTAGAAACAGAACATAATTTCTAACGGTTAAAGAAAAGGACACAGTCTGCCGAGCTCCAGCAACTCATCCACACAGCCTCCCAACAGCTTGAACAAACATATGGGAGTGGGAAGCCTGAGACACGTTAAGCAAACTGTTTATTACAGTTGGGATAAAATATAAGGTAAGTGTTAGGATGCAAATGGAGATGAGATTAGAAAAGGATGCTGAACGGCAGCCTAAGGAGTTTACGGGTGGGAGAGGGAGCAGGAAGGAACGCACGTGTGTGCTCGGAACTGTGTCTTACAGATGAATTCACTGGCACCGGCGGAGATGCCAAGGGGGAGGGAGTTTACAGAAGGAGGCATAACCTTCATCTCCATATGCTAGCAACATTCAGAAATGTAAGAATTTTGCTTAGAAGCCATCTCCTGTACCAGTTTTATTAAAGTGGAGGTTTGGGGAAGGCAGGCTGAGGGCAGAATCCAGTAGAGAATCTGCAAATATTAAGCTGTCAGAAAGGAAGAACACTAGTAGTTTTCACTCGCCATGAACAGCAGAATTCAACACATATATCCCATCGGGAGGCCAGGCGTGAAGAGGATGAGAGAGAGTTCCCTGCTGGTAGTGTTTTTAAAGCCAGGTAGACCTGAGCCAAGAGATTAGAGACTCAAAAAATAGCACTGGGTAAGCGACCAAACAAGGAGAGCTGAAAGGGACAGAACTACGAGCTCAGCTCCTGTCAAAACGCCTTTATACCTAAAAGAATTCGTCCCATTTTGAATCTTTCCCTTATGGGCTGTTTCCCAGTGTAAAACCTCTATAATTTCTCAGTGCATTAATGTGTCTGTTCTACTGTTCAACCACTAAGAAACAGACAGCACAGCTTTCTTAGCTTTATCAAGGCAATTAATAAACCTTCACACAAATTGTGCTTCTTATTTTTGTAATGAAAGGTAGGTAATGAGCAGAGAAAGCGTAGGAGGAGGGAGAGAAGTGGTTTTTAAATTATTCAGACCTATGTTTCAAAGGTATTTTTAACACACCAACACAAGCACAACATTGCTTGAAAACACACAAGCGTCAAGTACTTTCCTGTTAAGTGATTTGCAGGACTCTCTCATCTGATTGTCACAATAACCCTGAGTTTTAGAGGTTCAACAGCCGGCCCAAGTCATGAAAAAGAGGTGAGACAGGATCTGAGTTCGAGTCTGACTCCAAAGGCGATCCATTCACCATACCCAAACCATGCCAATCTCAGTGTCCCCGCCCCCAGCCCCAGATTCCCTGGGCCTCACGCCCTCCTAACACCTTCTCTGGAATTTTGCAATAAAGAAATAAGAAAGGTAGTCTGTGGCTAGCTCTCAGCACATAGAAAGTCCTCAACAGATGTTGGTTTCCTTGTCTACTTCATTTTGCAATCACTTAAAACCTTGATCTTGAGACCCCACGTGTGTACCTCTAACAGCACTGAGGACTCAGTGTTCATTGTTGGTTTATTTGTCTGCCTCAGGAGGCCGGGCCTTTTGTCCATCACTGGCTTGGAGTCCTGGTTTCTAGGGTGTCTGGCATGTAGTAAGTGTTCAAGAAATGATTCTGGTTTCAGCTAACTCTGGTCAACACTCAGCTCCAGGGTTCCATCTGTTTAGAGTGCCCACTGCATAGAACCTAAGTCAGAAGGCATCCTAAAAAAAAAACCGAATCACAACATGCTGTCTGTCCTGCTATGTGTACCCATTCAGAAGCCAGCCAACCACAGCAAGCTGGCCACCATCTGTTTCTAATAAAGTTTTACTGATACACAGCTGCATTCACTTGCAGCGTCTAAGGCCACTAAAAACGGTAGAGCTGAGTAAACTACAACAAAGGTCACAAAGCATGCAAACCTTAATTACTATTTGGCTCTTTGCACGAAATCTTTGTCTAGCTCTGCATAGGTTGGATCCACTCAGTGAGTCAACAGATATTCGAAGATTCCCTGTGAGGCAGGCCCTGCCTTTGGGTGCTGGGTATATGGTGGGGAACAAGTCAGACACGGCCCTTGTCTTCACGGAGCTGCTCATCTAGCAAGCAAAAAGGATAAAACACATACAAGTCATCAAAAAAAAAAAAACCAATAAATTAACTACCAAGTGGGATAAGCACTAGGAAGAAAAGTCAGTTACATAATCTGAGAGAAGAAAGAGTGTGGGACGGAGACATTTCACAATGGGCAAAGGGGAGGAGCGTTCCTCTCAGAAGGTGAAATTTAATGCACCCGAATCACGGGAGGATGGGGATGACAGGTGAGCGCATCCCAGCGCGGCTCCAGCAGGAGCTTAGGTTCCAGGAAGGAAAGAACCCAGGATGTTCCAAGGAAAAGGTGGGCTGGAACATTAGGAGCCAGAGAGAAATTCTGATAAAACGAGGAAAGAAATGCAGGCAGGAGTAAGAGCCTACGGCACCTCGTAAACCACACCACAGAACCACCATCACTTGGCAAAGACGTCAGTCCATCACCACTCTTGATTAACCACCATGTAAAATCAATGTCTTCAATGTTGGAATATTTTAAACAGGAAATCAGCAAGTAGTGCTTCAAATTACATAAAATCAGATCACTTTTCTTCGAACTTTGATTAATTTTCTGTGTGTAAGATTGGAGTGTTCAAAAAGGACAAGATACTAGTGTCAAATGGAAGAAAAAGGCATGACCTGAAAGTTGAGAATTGTTTTATTTGACAGTCTTGCTGAGGACTAAAGACAGGGAGGCAGCCTCTCAGACAGCTCTGGGGAACTGTTCTAAGAGGTAAGGGAGGAGCCCGGATACACAGGACTTTTTTGGGCGGGAAAAAAAAACAGGTAGCCAGAACGTCAAAAGATGACTGTTAATTAAAGAAAAACACATCAAGTTAATGAACTTAGCGCTTTTCTATGTATGAGAACATGTAAGAGTCTGGGCACACTGAAATCACACCTTCACTTTCCAGGGCCGGTATCCGGCTTTCTCCATCCTGGATCCCCCAGGTGCACCACTGGGGCAGCCGCAGTGGCTGGTGGCTTGATGGGGCATCATCCTTTGTTTAGTAAGGTGGCAGGGGGCTCCCACACTGGGATGGAGGGAGACCTGGGCTGGAGTCAGGGAATCCGGCTCCAGTCCTAGTCCTGCCCGTTCTCCTAGTAGCAGTGATCCAGATCCGGCCACAGCCAGAACCACACCCCTCCAGGCCTCCGGTTTCGCCATCTGCCGGGCTAAGTAGATGAATCCAAGACCCCCAAGGTCCCCCACAGCTTCTCCGTTCCACGACTCGAGGGTGGGAGAAGCCAGTTAACAGGGTGAAATGCTTCGAGGATAAAGAGGTGTCCAAGCTTGCCTTTGAGGGACGTGCAGACCCCATCCTACGTAAGGATGAAGTGAAGGCAAATCTCAGCTAAGAGAATCACGGCCTGCACTTTTCAGCACAAAGTCTGTTGCTCTCCTCAAATGCCAAATTCACCTGCATGGCTGCAATCACAATACCCAGGCGGTTCAGAGGCTTCAAATGATGTTTCAAAGCCATTTTCTAGTAAGAAAGGAAAGGAAGGGAGGGAAGGAAAACAGACAAATGGTAGCAACCTACATCTTCCTTCTAGGGTTGGGGTGGGGCGGGGGTGCCTACTTTACAATTATGTTAATGGAGCCCCCACTTACTATGAATATCCCCCATCCTATCTCCTTAAATGTTCAGTAGAAAATGAAGACATTTATTGTAAAAGATGTGTAAAAATGACCACAAGTTATAACTGTCTTTGAGGAAGCTGGTGGTTTGGAGTTATCAAATACCACCAGCTGGACCGCTTGGCCTGCTGTTTTTGAGAAGGAAAGAACCGTTTCAAAAAAACTGAAAGCTCTTTGAAATAAGTACGCATTACTTTGCCTCCAATGACATTAAGCGACCCGGAGGATCTCTTTGTGGGCCTGCCTGCAGCTGTCTGCTTTTTGGACGTTGTAGTACACCAGGCGGCCAAAGATTCTGGTCAGCAGACCCAGATCCATTAAAGGCAGAACTGTCTACCTTGTCATGAACTGCAACTAGGGTGCTTTCATCTTTTAAAGAATTAGATCAATCAAAATATTTCACAAAATGGATCACAGACCTAAATGCAAAATGCAAAACTACAGAACTCCTAAAAGATAACCTGGAAGAAAATCTAGCTCATCTTGAGGGTGGCAGTGACTTTCAGATGCAATCCCCAAGGCAAAATCCAAGAAAGAACTAATGGATAGGCTGAACTTCATCAAAATTAAAAAGTTCTCTTCTACAAAAGACAGTGTCAAGAGAATGAGGAGACACATCAAATGTCCACATCCCAGGTCATCGGGGAAATGAGATACCACTACATACTTACTAGAATGGCCCAAAGCAGAACACTGACAACACCAAAAGCTGGCAAGGATGTGGAGCAACAGGAACTCTCATTCACTGCTAGAGGGAGTACAAAACGGGACAGCCTCTTTGGAAGACAGTTTGGCAGTTTCTTGCAAATACAATCCAACAATTACACTCCTTGGTATCTATCCAAAGGAAGTGAAAATTTATGTTCATGCAAAAACCCGCACACGCGTTTATAGCAGCTTTACGCATAACTGCCAAAACCTGGAAGTAACCAAGATATCCTTCAATAGATGAGCAGATTAATGAACTCTGGTCTATCCAGACAATGGACTATTATTCAGCACTAAAAAAGAAGTGAGCTATCAAGCCATGAAAACACAGAGAGGAAACTTAAATGCATTTTACTAAATGAAAGGAGCCAATCTGAGGCTACATACTGTATGATTCCCACTATGACATTCTTGAAAAGACAAAACATAGTGACAGTAAAAAGATCAGTGGTTGCTAGGGGTTGAGACACAGATGGGGATGAACAGGAAGAGTACAGAGGATTTTTCAGGCAATGAATATACTCTGTAGGATACTCTTAATACTCATCATCATGGATACTTTTGTTCAAACTCACAGAATACACGATACCCAGAGTGAACAGTAATGTAATCTATTTGGGTGATTTTGATGCATCAATGTAGGTTCATCGACTGTAACAAATGTGTTGCTCTGGTGGGGATGTTGATAATGGGGGAGGCTATGATGTATGCATCTGGGCAGGGAGCATATATGGGAAATCTCTGTATCTTCTCAATTTCACTGTGAATCTGAAAGTACCCTAAAAAAAAAGTCTCATTTTAAAAATTTTCATGTGCATAATTGAAAGACACAAAAGAGCTCACAAATACGGGTTCTAAGCAAAAGGGATTTAAGCAAGATCTGCCAAGTGCCTTTCCCTCTTTGCAGATGTGCAGCCTGTCTTTTTGGAAGGAACAGAGAAACCTGAGGACTATTTCACTCAAGGACAGACAACAGTCAGACTCTGAAACCCATCTGATTTATCTGAGAAGGAAAGCTAATAGGCGATGGAGCCAGAGAATGTGTAACATCTCCAGGGGATCTCCTGACAGCAACACTTGCTAACATCACACCTACTAACAATTAAGTAAAACTGGGTATGTCAGTAAAACATGATATGACAATGCTGTTCCTTGCTAATCCAGCTTCATCCAGGAGTACGTTTTAAAATAGCTAATATAGCGGGGAAGGGTAGAGCCCATGCTTAGCATTCATGAGGTCCTGGGTTCTACCCGCAGTACCTCCATTAAAAAAGAAAAGCACACTCAATAATAATAATAAAGTAAGTAAAATAAAAATAAATAAAATTTTAAAATAAAGTAAATAAAAAATAAAATAGCTAGTATAATGTATGATGTATATATCCTTTAAGATTCCTCCCTAAATATTGCTTCTTTCAAATGAGACTTTAGCAAGACTTTTGCGAGACACATACAAATCCATCCGCCTGAGGGGCCATCTAAGGGCATGGCTGAGATTCTCCCATAAAGCTCAGGAGAAACAACAAGGCGCATGTGAATAACAGCCAGCTCATGTCAGCTCCAGGGGAGGCCAGGTGAAGACTCGCCTCCGAAACTCAACAGACGGTCAAGATCCTAGTCAAGATCCTAGCCAGCCCGTGCGGCTTGACCTTGAGGAGTTAAGTCAGAAAAACACCTGAGACAGGAATAACCAGCTACAATGCACCTCCAGATTCATGGCTTAGAGCAACACTTCTTCCGGATACACAGTCCGAGCATAATTACTTGTAAAATATACTTAAGATAGACTCAAATACACCTATTTACACACATGAGTCCAATCTGTCGAAAATTCATCAAGCTATATACACTTACATGGGCATTTTTCTCTGCGAATTTTACTTCTGGAAGTTTGATTTCTATCCATACATATATTAAATATGCATGTATGTAAATCTATATACATGTTTATATACACATAAAATTATGAACTGAGATAATGTAAGGTATTGATAGATACTCAAATAATGAAGAAAGATGATGTTTTATGGATTTGTTATTTGCAACCATCTAAAAGGCTGAAGACATCTAGAAAATAATGTACTTCCAGCAGTAAGTGTTGATAAACCATCATCAAATATAGCTCAGTGACCCCTCAACTAAAGTTCATCTTTCCATTAACTGGATCTTCAGAAAGATTGGCTTGGATTTTAATGTTATATTCACTTTTACTTTTAAAAACATGCAAAGAGTCATTGCCTAGGTACACTAGGGTAAAATAAAAATATTGTATAGGAAATATTTGTACTACAAATTATTTGTTTATCTGGAATAAATTATAAATACCTATTCTAAAAAAAAGATAGAGTTTTTTTTTAAGAGAACTGAAAAGTTTTTAAAGTACACATGGATGCTGATGCCTGCAGATGTTTGAGTCGTTTCATGCATTTAATACATGACTTATTAAATCTCACTATCTACTACCATCTCCGTGGTAGTTACGTGGAAAGTAACGATTTTATCATCAACCAAGTGAAACCATCCAAAATGTCATTTTATACCGTGAACAAAACTACCCCATATAAACAGTTTAAAAGTTATCTGAAGTAGTCTAAAAAAAGACTGGTAAATCAAGGTGACCTAAATTAACCAGGAATGATAAACAACAAGTTTCTACTCTACAGCACAGGGAACCATATTCAGTATCTCATAACCTATGGTGAAGAAGAATATGAGAACAAAGGTATGTATGTTCCTATGTGACTGAAGTATTGTGCTGCCCACCAGAAACTGACACAACATGGTAAACTGACTGTACTTCAATAAAAATAGATTAAAAATTTTTTTCTAATTACAATTTAAAAAATTAATTAGCCAGGAAGTCTTTTCCATACTATCTGGTAAAATTACAAAAGAATTCTATCTAGAGAAAGATCATAGCCTAAGAAAGATTAAAAGCTTTCACATCAATGTATTTTCTCAAGATTTCTTAGGTGACTTCTATTTGTTATTATTAATGTATTTATTTATTATTTATTTATTTAGGGGACCTCTTTATTGGTACAGTTACAAGGTAGCTGGAAACATCTGTAAGCAACTGCTCAGCACAGTACATCAGGGTACTAAGCACAATGAAATACACAGACTCATCCACCCTCACATTCCAGTTCATTCACCCACACCTACCTTAATGCTTAAGGGATCTGCATTAAGAGACTATGAAAGCAAATTTCATTCTGTCTAAGACAGACGGCATCAAGAGGCTCTGACAAAATGCAAACGCAATGAAAGAAATTCCTCTCCACAGGAGTACAACTATTCTTTGCCTCAGTTTAAAGTTCTGCATTTGTGAAACCTGGTTTTTATTCCCATCTCTGTACAAATAATCAAAGCTATCTACATACGTGGAGGGGAGAGGGTATAGTTCAAGTGGTAGAGTGCGTGCTAAGCATGCAAAAGGTCCTGGGTTCAATCCCCAGCACCTCCACTGAAAAACCAAATAAATAGACCTAATTATCTACCCCCTGCAAAAAAAAAAAAAAAAGCTACAAACAGATACAGATCTCAGAACATTGAGAAAGTACTATCTTTAGTCACTAAGGCTCCCTGAACTCTGCCCCAAATTCTTCAACAATCACAACTATTTCACAGAACATTAACACCTTGGAAACAAATAAGATAACAGTGTCAGAAAATTGGCCAACTTTCTAATGGCCATTTAATAGACTAGAACACTGTGTGCATAGGCAGCTGAGGCGAGGTAAGAGCAATAAGATACAAAAAGACCAAAAACCCAACTGCCACTTCTGAGGTGTCGGGAGCCAAAGCAGGGTACCAAGCAGAAGCAGGGGGCTTACTGCGCATGATCCCTGCACACAGCACCACCGAGGGGGTGGGCAGACTACCGACGCCACCCTCCAGCCCAACCCCTCGACCTGCCCCTACCCTCAACCCATGTAATGGACCAGCCGGCCCCTCACTCAGGGAGTGAGCAAGGGAACCTGTTACTTGTTTTTGTTCCCTCGCGCTGCAGCAGGAGTCCTGTAAAGCCTTGCCTGAATTTCTCATCTTGTCAATTTCTATGGATTAGGAGGCCAAGAACCCCGGTGGGTAACTTCCACTCCCCAGCCTGTCCGCCACATTCAGGCTCTGTCTAAACACCACTTCCTCAGGATGACCCCTGGACCAGTTCAGCTCGCCCTCCTCCAGATGTGACCCTGTGCTCCCACAACCCACTGAGCACGCTTTACTCCAAGCACTTTTTAATGGCAGTCTTCCCTTTCCAACAAGGGCAGAGATCTTGTCCATCTTACGCACCACCATACTCCGAAGTACCCAGCACACAGCAAGTCCACAAATATCAATACCCATTCACGTGTTAAGTATTTCTAACCAATATGACCGTCATGTAATTTTTACCCCAAGCATCGACACTACAAAGCAGCAAGCTTTATGAAGACATTATTAAACACTCAGCATTGCTTAGGCTACAAGAGTTGCTCAAAATCAGGGCCCAGCCCAGAAGGGACTTACAACTGAGATAAGGAAATAGCTTCTTCAAGGTGGCATTACATAAAGATAAACAAAATAACATATTGCTGTAAGTCAAGTGCTGCAGGAAAAAAAATTTAAAAGAGGGTCTTTGAGTTAGATTATTAACAGATGGGTAGAATATAAACAAAAACACTACAAATGAAAAACCATGAAGTACCCAATCACGTGGGTGTATGTATTTGCAGGAGCACCTGTCTACACGCATGCAAACGTTTGATTTGAAAGGAAAGGGAGAAAAGATTAAAGAGACTGATCTGATTAAACAGGTTTATAGTTTGAAAAGGTTAAAGCTGAATACAGAGAGCAGCACAATATGAAAAACAGTGAAATCCGGGTAAAGGGATAAAGACTCGATACGATTAGGGGAACAGCCCCCACATTTCACCGTGCCAGCTGCAGGACAGTGAGTATATTCTCTGATTTAAGGCCTGTGACAGTAATACCAGTATTACTGCCTGAGTTCACACATGAGGAAACTTGAGTCTTGGAAATATTTACAGCACGTCCAAGGTTATATAGTTGGGAAGTCGCAGAACTGGGGTTTGATAACAGCAACTTCAGAGCCTTTAAGGGTCCACGGGGAAGAAGTCCTCTTTGAAAATAGTGTAATTCAAGTAATGCTCTTAAATCCAGTAACAGGGTACAGGGGAAACCAAAGGCTGTGTATTCAGCAAGGCAGGAGCTACAGGAACCTGGGTCAGAGGCGAGCATCCTTAGGCTAGAAGCACAGCAGAGCAATGAGAATGCAGGAGACTAGTGCAGTGTTAAGAGGAAGAAGAGCAGGTCCAAAAAATGAAAAATAAAAGGATGTTGCAGTTCAAAGACGACTCTACAGTTCCTGGTCTTAGACATGAAAAGTGAGAGTGACACCATAAACAGGAATTGGGCAAATTTAAAAGTGGACCTGTTTTTCCACTCTAGATCTCTGCATGAGGTCCACATGAGATATCCCAGTGAACCGCCCACCAGCCAGAGAGTGAGAGCAGTGATATTAAAGCTTGCTTAGGGGAGGGAGGGTGTAGCTCAGTGGTAGAATGTGTGCTTAGCACGCACGGGGTCCTGGGTTCAGTCCCCAGTACCTCCATTAAAAAAATAAATCAATACCTAATTACCTCTTCCCTCCCACCCTGCCAAAAAAAAAAAAAAATAGTATTGTAAGTACTAACATTGTATTTGTGTATTTTTTAAACCAAAGGAGATGTTTTAATGTAAAAAAAAAAACAAACTGTTACCCAAAAAGGGGGGGGGGGAGACTTAATAACACAGTACTTTCCACACAGTACCACCTTCCCTAAGCCGCGCTAAGAAACAGGACTTCTGCATTAAGTCAGCTCAAGCCAGAACCTCCCTGCCACCTACTCACCCCCTGCCAATGAGTCCACACCCACTGCAGTATCTTCGCAGCATCTTTGTGGAACATAAAATATTGAGACTGTCCTGCTAAAAAGCCCACATGGGAATTTCAGCCACGCATTAGGCTTTCAATTTCCTAATGGTAGCAATTTTTTAATATTCTAATCAAGTTATTAAGCCATGACAAACAAATAAGGATTTCTATTAAATGTCAGGGAACCTAGAACCATTAGCAACCGGGTATCGAAAAATAAAAATAAAAATCTGCAGACGAGACAAAAAATTAGAATTGAAAATGTCATCTGACCTCTGTACCTCCACAGCTAGATATTAACACACTTTAAAAAAAAAAAGTGACAGAAACAAAACACACAGCGTATCATTTATGTTGATGATCATTTTAACACCACATATGCCCTTAAAATTACAGAAATGTCCATATGTAAAAGCACATTTAGGAACAAAACAACAAAAAAGGGAAGGATACACACAAATTCCTATTAGCAATTGCTTGCAGGGAAGAAAAGGCAATAGAAATGGGAAGGGGAACAAATTATGCTTCAAGTTTATCTACAATGCTTCCTTTCTTTTATTTAAAAAAACCTGAAATAAATATGCCAAAATGTTAACATCTGTTCGTCGGGGGTGAAAATCATATGGTGTTTATGTGTTCTCTTTGCCATTCAATATTTCTGAAATTTTACCCAAATTATTTAAAAAAATCCAAATCTCTCACCTGATGAAAACATCACACGGAACACATCTGACAGATCTCGCCTGAGTAACTCTGGGTTCTGGGGGAGGGGGGAGGGGGGAGGCGTGGGGGGAAGTTCACTTCTTCACCAAGCAGCTCATTTCTATTTTGCACATATTTCTTGAAATAGAAGGGCCTAATGGGCAGGTTGGAACTCTGGTCTGATCTCCTGAAATTCATCTACAGAGTGGGTCTTAACTATGGGCTTGTCCTCAGTGGCGACAACCAGTCTCCGTGTCTTGTAGGGAGGCCAAGAGGAAGATGCCAGAAGAAAGAACCCACTAAAGACTACTCTGAGTAAGTCCATAGTCTAACCTCCCACCTCCCAGTCATCATCCCCATCCCCTCCCCAAGTCCCTCCTTGAAGGCCAGCCGCCGGCCCATGAACACCTTCCCAGCACTGAAGCTCCTCTGCTCCAAGAGGTGAATCAGTGAACTAACCTTTTTGGCTCCTCCTCTGCTCACTACAGATATGTGCAGCAAGTTCAGAAAGAAAGCCCTGCGTTCACTCAACAATCACTTATACCAGATGGGCAGCAGGGAGCTGAAATGACCAGCCTCAGACACCTCTCTTCCCCCTCCCTCCTCTCAACTTCCTAAAGTGTCCCCACCATCAAACCCAGGGAAATTCACATCTCAACTGTAGCTAAACGGCCTCGCAGAATCATTACTACGTAAAAGCAGCCAGGCAGCCAAGGTAAGGAGAACAGGCGAAGTGAGGTCGGGCCATTTGATGGGGACAGAAGCCCAGGGAGCTCCGTGCTCCCCCTCTGGGCCCAGAACACGACAGGCAGGCCAACAGGACAGCGGGAATTCAAGGGAACGAGGGAGACAAAAGCTTGCTCATCTTGTATTCCCTCCCTTTTTTTTTTAAACCAAGAGATACATTTTAGCAACAAAACGAAGAGGACAAAAATAAATGCGTAAGAAGGAAACAGCGTGCACCCACTCGACACATGCGAGTTTCAGGAAGAGCAGCACAGGTGTTTGCAGTTCAGGCCTCCGGGAGCCAGACTCCTGTGAGCAGGGCTTAGGTGTGAAGGAGCTGGGCGTGATTTCTGGTACTCTTGACTCTAGTAACAGCAACAGAGTAACGACATTTCTTAGACCCCAGACCTCTAAAGGCAGGCCAGGGCCCAGCCCAGAGGGGGTGTGATGACCGAGGCCCTGATCATCTATGACCGCGGAAGCCCAGAGCAGATGGGGGACACAGAGGGCCCCCACATAACAAGGTCAAAACTGTCCGGTGAGATTGTCCCATGAATCCAGGACGTCAGTTCAGACAAGAAGGAAAACGCATGTCTCAGAACACATTCCTATGTCTGACTAGAGGGTATGTAAGAAAGAATAACAGGAAAAAACCACATATGGACCTAAATCCACTCAGCTCTGAAAGTCACGTGGAGTAATGTGACTCAGTGTGAGAGCCAATGAATCAGTGGTTGTTTCTAAAAAGGAAGATCACTCCTGCATTGACACACTCAAGGAGATGGGACGTGACCATCGGCTAAGAGCTGATCACGGCCACCCAGACAAGAGACAGGGTGTATCCGATCTACGTGGTCACAGCTGAGATACAGACAGGAACGGCTCCATGAGACATGGGGAAGGAAGGAATGACAGCATGTGGTCACTGCCTAGATGGCAGAGATGGGAAAACTCGGCTTTTCAGAGTCTCTAACAACAGTGTTAATTATGAATAGGAGACAGGACCTTGGGATTAATAGATACACACAACTATATATAAAACAGATAAAACAACAAGGCCCTACTGTAGAGCACAGGGAACTATCTTCAATTTCTTGCAATCAGCTCTAATGGGAAAGAAACCAAAACAATATACCTATGTATGTATATGTATAACTGAATCACTTTGCTGTACACATGAAACTAACAACATGGTAAATCGATTGTACTTCGATTAAAAAAACACAGTATGTGTCAGTAATAAGTGGTTCGGAGGGCATACTGTGTCAATATCTGGTTTTATAAAAACAGCAAAGTAAGTAAATAGATGTTGCCAGTATTTTAAATGGCACAATAATGTATATGCTGTTCCTAATGCTTTTCAGTAATTGCCATAAAATTTTTAAAATCAGTTTTATTTCAGTAATTGCCATAAAATGTATTTTTAAAATGAGTTTTACAATGTACCTCTTAGTAAGTTCTCAGTTTCTTAACAGTCCCCTCGGGCTTCCAGCTTTTATCATGTGCAGACCTCCGGTGTACATCAAATACATTTCAATAAAAAATAAGAATTAAAAAAAAAATAATGAATAGCAACTGCTGTTGACTGACCCTTGATTGGTGCCAGACACCATACCAAGTGCTTTATAGCATTTTCTGATCTGTTTCTCACGACCCTCACCTGAGGCAGGCACTACTGGCAGCCTATTTCAGCTAAGAAATTTGAGGCTTAGAGAGATTAAATAATTTGCCTTCATTCCTATGACCAGCCACGAGCAGAGCTGGAATCTGAATCCCAAAATGTTAAGAGTATTATTTAGCCTGAACATGACAACTTGTCATCAGTGATGACATGGATGAACCCGGGGGATACTGTGGTACGTGAAATAAGCCAGACACAGACGGACAACTATTGCATGGCACTACTTACAGGATGCATCTGAAGTCGCCAAACTCACAGAGGCAAAGAGTGGAACGGTGGTTGCCAGGCGCTGAGAGGAGGGGGGTACAGGGAGGTACTAGAGGGTACAAATCTTTTGCTAGGCGGGATGAGTCAGTCCCAGAGAGCCACCGCCCTGCAGGGGGCCTACAGTTAACAGGACCATGCTGTGCACTTAAACATCTGCTCAGAGGGTAGATCTTACTACGAAGTAAAAATAAATACTGCTAATAACAATGAGGAGGCCAGGAGGAAACTTTTGGAGGTGGTGAAAAGGGTTTACAGCCTTGAGGGTAGTGACGGTTCCCAGATGTGTACGTCTCTGGAAACTCATTAGACTGTATACATTAAATACATTCAACTTTTTGTGTATCAATCATACCTCAATAAAGTGGTTTTAAAAAAGAAAAAAAAAACATTGTTTCACAGTCTACATCTTTAACCAATCAGATGTGCAGCCTAAAGGTTTCCAGTGATTTAATGAGGAAGCGAGTTGGGAGAAACAGACTTTCCAGGAGACTGGAGGTGGAGTCATGGCTCAGAAGAACATCAATCCGGCCTCCTAACAATGAGGCTTCTGGCCTTGAGGAAGCTAAGTTTAGTTGAAAAACTAGGCAAGCCTGCCGTTTACCTTAGAAGGAGGTACACAGTCGTGGCTGTCAGAGCTACTGGAAACACGGTGCAGTCCCTGACACTCTCGCAGGCAACGGCAAGCCTCTCTGGGAACCACGGGGCCAAAGAAAGGAATTCCATGTCCTGCTGCCTCAGCTGCCGCCAGTGTGGCCGCCCACCTGCCGGTGAGTTGAGTCCCCGGGGCTAATTAAATAGGGACCTGAGTCTAATCCACAGTGGATGTGCAAATGTTTTCTTCCTGCCCATTTGTGGACCACCAAAAAATGTTACAGCTGGTTTTAGAGGGAAAAGCAGCTGAAATCAGCATGAACTCTGAGATGTTCAAACATCCAGGGATGTCACAGCAGAGCTGCAAACTGGCTCCAGGAAACGAGGGTTCAGCTGGGCTCGCTGGCCGGGCACGTGCTTGAACTGCCGGCAGTTTAGAAGTCGCTCACCCAGAAAAGGTAGCAGAGACCAAGATGATGAGCAAAGGCATGCTGTGGGGGCGGGGGCTTGAATATGGGTCAAGGACTGAAGCCGCTCCCCCAGTTGAGGGACAGGAGCAAGAAGAAAAGCCAGTGGCAAAAACCAAGAAGAAACTTAACTGTCTGAGAAGGAGGAAAACTAAGCTCCCCAATGCAAGCATCACATCTACCCCACCATTCTGCCCAAATCTGCACTAAATCATCCCTGCCCCCCAACTCCCTCCTCCTCAGTTTAACCCCTTCCCACCATCCACGTGCACGGTGTCAGGGACCTCCTTCCCACCTGGGCCCCACCACACCAACAGGGTGAATTATCTAAACCCCATATTTGACCAGGACATCACTCGAAGTCCTAAAGACTTGTTTCTCAAACTGGGGTACACTGTAGAAGGCCAAGCAAGGGTGGGCATAAAATAACCCATCTTTCTGGAGGGTCAGTTTTTTTACACAATGGAAAGTGATTTTTAATCTATTAGGTCAAACACAGAACTTCAGAACAACTTTATGCTTGCATAAAAATGACACATCTTTCTGGAGGGTCATTTTTACACAACAGAAAGTGATTTTTAATCTGTTAGATCAAACACAAACTTAAGAACAATTTTATGCTCGTGGTGGGCTATTCTTTGAAGAGCCCTCCGACTTCTCCTAGGTAAACCTCCATCATTAGAGGGTGTGCTCTGGTGGCAACTTTTAGAGCACTGGCCAAAGTCAGTGAGCTTTGTGCTTGTCCGGATTAAGATAAGGAGCCAAAGGAAGATTGAAGGGGTATAAACGGGAAAACTTCCAATCATATGATTCAGGTCATATGATAGCCTCACACATTGGTCTCTAATGTTCAGAACAGACAACCTGGGTTTGAACCCTAACTTTACCACTTTCCAAACACATGACTCAGGGCCAATTATGTAATTTCTCCAAGACAAGCTGTAAAATGAAAATGACAATTCTCCAAGAGCTGCTGTAAGAATTAAGCATAAATATCTAAGGAGCACTAGCTTGGCACAGTGCCTGGCTTACAGCAAGAAATCAGCGAACAGCAGCTATTTCCTATAAACTCCAAGCCTGTCCCTGTCTGTTCAAGCTTTCCAAGCTTTTACAAAGTCCATAATTCTCAGATAAAAAAATGTATTTTGATCAGCAGTCTTGCCATAACAGTCACAGTCTGTCCCTTAGGGATATATTGGGTTCCGTATACAGAAAGAGTAAACTTAATTACCCAATTATAGAGCCACCAGGCGATCAGAAACCCTGAGAAAAGAAGCCATTTCAAAAATTACTTTAGTTATCATTAATGAAGGGTAAGACACTGAACTGAAAACAAGGTAACAAAATCTTGGTGTTTAAAGTACTTACTTGCACGAATAAGGAAATAAAACACCTGACTGAGGACACCGATCTGAACTACAGCAGAGGAAGGGTACAGGAAGAACTTGCGTGTGAAGATTCCCTGTGCTGATCAACTGATGTTAACCAATTCCCAAGAGGGGTTTCACAAACATACACAAGTATTTACATAACCTTTTGCATCTAGGGACTAAGGATTGTGCATTCAGCAATCACTCAAATTATAAGAAGGAATGCAGGAAGGGAGGAGCAGCTGAAAACCAGCCTGACCTGAAGCAGCAGGACCTGTTTCAAGTCACCATCAGCACTGGCAGGTATCAGGGTGAAAGTCTGCAGTTTAAGACAGAAGCCATTTCCCTCTCCATTTGCTTCACCCCATTTCCAGTAGATAATCTAGTTCCATTTGACTTGTTCCGCTGATAATCAGTTTCACCTCCTGCTTTCCTTTCCTTCCAAAGATAATTTTCTATCATCCAACGCTCAACATTATAAATTTTAAAGAGGGGGAAATATTGCAATAAATGTCTTTCGTTTCTCATTCCACCCACAGAATGCCAGTGACAAATGTATATTAAAGGTCAACTTTTCACCTATTCTATCACTACCAGCACCATCGAGGCAAGGATGCCTTGTGCACTTTCAAATCTGCTCTCAGAGCACAATGTAAGATACATAAAAGGATCATTACACGCAATAAACCTGTTATTCTAGAGGCAAGAAAAATCTTGGTATAACTCAACAAAATTCCACTTCCATTAACAGCATCAAGATGTGTCTACAATTAAATTTTAATTTCAAATGAGTTCAGCTACTGTAAGAATATACCAAAAGGACTTTTCTATTAATAGTTTCCTTTGGATTTACTTGTTTCTAAAAACTAGTGCAATTTAGATTGGTGTTTCAAAGAAAAACGATGGACCAATTTAATTTATTCATCTGGAACAGACTTGTCCTATAATCTCATAATGTTGAAAACTTTTTTTTTAAATAAATCGAACATGTAAGCTGCCTTTTCTATACTAACTATATCTCAAATACTGTAACTTCTCTTTATTAAAATATTCTAGGTAGAATTTAAATATCACCATTTTGCAAACCTCTAATAAAATAATGGCTAATAAAATAATAAAATAATGGGCCTAGGAAGTGATTATCAATGGCCACAAACATCACAGAGAGGTCATCAACACTGCCTGAATCCAGCTCCAAGTACATGCCACCACCTGTGAAGCAATTTTGTCCAAAGAAAGAAAGAAACTGAATCAAATCAAGATCATTTACAGGAAACAAAAGAACAGAAGAACATGTTAAAACACACATTAAGTTAAAAGCATTGCAACAGGTTACTACCTGTTATAATTCTGCTTCATTATGATGATGTTACCAAGCAAGTATCTGATACAAGCACAGGTCATTTCCTCCAGGTCTGTTTGCGATTATCTCCATCTTACAAGATGAGGGAAATCAACCAAGTATTAGCATGTTTATGGGTGTGTCTACTGTGTTAAGACAGCAAAATACAGCTTCGTACAGGTCTGGAGTTGCTGATCTCAGAAATATTTTCTTTCCTAGTGTTACTGAACTTTCTTTCACTGGGAAAATTATAGCACAGCTGAGCCAAGAAGTAGCGGGTCCCTGCTCCTAAGAATATCATTTTAGGAGTCAGTAAGCGAAGAAGCTGGATCTGGTCAGCAACCTCAGGAAGACAGTATGAGGGGCTGATCCTCAACTGCCCTGACAGAAGATGAGAGGGGCCAGCTCTTTGCTCTCAGGGTCCAGGAAACCCTCAAGAACCTTTCAGGATAACCATGACATCAAAACTACCTGTGTAACAATGCAGAGGTTGTGAATTCCACTGCACCGACATTTGCACTGATGATACGCAAGCCAGGGTGTGTAAAACTGGGGGCACCTTAGCATGAAGCAAGACAGCGGCACGAATTGCACAGGTCAACAGGAACTTGGAGGAAAAAATGCCTGTTTCACCTAAGAATGTCCTTGAGGAAATGGTGGAAATTAATAAGGTGACATCCTCACCCTCGAATACATGTCTTTTTAATAGTCTGTGTGACAAAATAGGAAGTAATACAGAAGAACTTGAGCTACACACTGAAGAACGATGATTGTCTCAAGGAAAAGAAATTGTGCCCATTGTTTGCTGTTTAAGCTTAACCAGCAGCTCTTTCATTCCTGAAATTATTCTTATATAAGTAACTGAAAAAACAAGTATTAAAAGTTGGGCATTTGGTCAACATTTTCTCCAAACTGAACAAAGGTGACCGAATGCTTCAAGGAAAACACCTATCTGTTGCCAAGGATAAAAAATTCAAGTTTTTGAGCAAAAATTCAGTTTTTGAAAAATTCTACCTGTCACCAGGAGCTTATCATGAAAGTTATCAGTACTTACAGAGTCTTCTGATGGGCTCACTGGTGGTAGGTTTATGTAATTCTATGAGCGAACACTTTCTAAATGCTGCTTGGATAAAAAGATTCCAAGTACAAGACAAAAAAATAGGGTTAAATGAAGAGTGAGAAAACTTCACTGATACAGGTTCTGCTTCTGCTCCACAATCAAACCAAGAAACTATCACTCATGGAGTTTTAGTGTAGTATCAAAGAATATCCATGATTTTCTAGAAAGATCATTAAGATCCTCCTCTCTTTTCCAACTGCACATCTGTCTGAGGCAGGATTACCTTCAGTATATTTCATTCAGTGTATTTCAACCAAACAACAAATCACAACAGACTGAATACAGAAACAGATCCGAAGATCTAGTCTTCTTCTACTAAGCCAGACATCATCGAGAGGTGCAAAGATGTAAAAAAAAAAAAAAAAAAGCTACACTTCTCACTAAAATATTTTAACAGTTATTTTTCATGAAGTGTTATTTGTGTTAACATACAGTGGGGGAGCTATATTCAATACCTGTAACAGCCTATAATAAAAAGACTATGAAAAGGAATATAGGCATGTATAACTGAATCACTATGCAAGACACCAGAAACTAACACATTGTAAATCAACTAGAATCAATAAAAATAAGTAACTAAACATACGAGGTTACTATTTTTTTAATGAATCAATAAATAAAATATCCCGTTTAAATTTCTAACACAGTGAACATTCATAGGCATAACCCACAAAAATAAAACGTCTTTAATAATTTTAAGAGTATGAAGTGGTACTGCAACCCCAAGTTTGAAAACTGCAGCTGGGAGGATCGGAAATCCAGGTCAAGGCTGAGCTTCTTCAAAAGGAGCTCTGTCTCAGATGTGACTCTGATATCACCTAGCTGGGAGCCCGGCGCCAGACCACCCGCATTACTGCTCCACACTGTCACAAGTCAGGATCATGGAAATGAGCAGGACGGTGGCTTCTGGGGTCCTTCGAACGTTCTGTTTCTTCACCTGAGTGCTGGTTACAAAAGTGTGTTTGCTTTGGGAAAAGTCAGTGAGCTGCACGCCTAGGACATATGCATTATATATTTCTAGATATATGTATGTTACATGCATATTTCTAGGTCTATGCTATACTTGAATACATTTTTTAAAATTCACAGGTTAAGATGTGTAACCATTTCCACTTTGTTTTTCCAAACCCACAATGGTTTTCAACTAAACAAAGTAGCCGTCATATACAACTTACTTTGAAAAAGCCTGACGAAAATAATTCAAATATTTAATTAAAAAACTCAATAAACACCTGCAACTTTCCAGGTTTCAGAATTATATACCATCCACGACAGTTTTCCTTACCAAAATCAAGAGGAGAATTCTGTGCTTACTTCTCAAGCTTTTAAAACCACAGCAACGAAGTCACAACAATTTAAAAAACAATTTTTAAAAAATGAAATCTCCCATTAAAGGTAAAAGTAAGGATGAATTCCCTTTAGGATATTAAAGTGATCAAGAA
Source organism: Camelus ferus (assembly GCF_009834535.1). Taxonomy (NCBI): domain Eukaryota; kingdom Metazoa; phylum Chordata; class Mammalia; order Artiodactyla; family Camelidae; genus Camelus; species Camelus ferus. The sequence continues at coordinate 23,997,481 of NC_045730.1, forward strand.
GCCACTATCTCTACTTATTTTCCACCACAAGTCCACACAAATGCAGTAAGTCAACCAAACACAAAGAACAAGATAATAAGAACTAAAAAGGAAAAAAAAAAAAAAAAAAAAAAAGCCATTACTTAAAGACGAACTAAGTAGAACACCCAAAAGAAAAACTAGCCATTAAAACACAGTAAGAGTTCAGCGCAACTGCTCCCCCTCAAAAAATTAAAGATTAGCTGATTGATATCAATACATACAGACACATACAGACACGTATATATCAATAGTATTCCCTCCTCAAGGAAAAAAATAGAGATTGGGAAAAAAAAATGTCATTCACAATAGAAACAAAAGCTGAAAATACCTAGTTACTAACCTAACAGAGCAGACATAAAACCATGATGGAGAAAAATTTTTAAACTGCACTGAAAAAACATAAATATCTTTGATACAGGATTTGAACACTGGCTATGTGTCAGTACCACCACGGGCCGTCTGAAAAAGTACAAACGCTGGGCTCCACTCCCTAGAGATTACTGTTCAGTTGATCTGGGGTGAGCGGGGCTGTGTCTTTTTTTTTTTTTTTTTTTTTTTTTTTTTTTAAGCTACGTAGTTAATTCTAATGTAAAGCCAGGACTGCAAACCACCAGCTTAAATATTTTGGAAGAAGCACAGGTGGGATTCATACTTCCAGAGACCAAAACATGTAACCAAGTTGTTGCGGTGAAAATAAAAACAAAAACCAGTGGAAGAAAAATTAGAACAGACCAACTGTAGAAACCCACCTAAACTAAAAATGGAAAACTATTTCCTAAACAAGACCTGGAAGGTAGAATAAATGGATGAATCTAATTATAACCAAATTTAAGATTCTGTTCAAGAAAGGATTTCAAAGAAAATACTCGACAGGTAAAAAACACTAAGAAAAATACACACCATTTAAAAGCTATCAAAAGATTAACATCTAGAATATTCAAAAAAAAAAACTCCTATGAATTATGGCAGAAAGGGAGGAAGATAAAGCAATCTAACTGAACAAGAGGCAAACACGACGTAAATGCCAGTTCACAAAAAGGGAAACCCACACAGCTAGTAAGCATACGATAGGCTACTAGACTGCAGCAGTAGTCAGAACTGCCAGGAAGAACAGTAACGATCACTTTGTGCTCACATTGCTCCATCTGTTGCATCAGATTGGAAAAAATTATAAGGTCAGAAATTATCAAGTACCGGCAAGACCACGGGAGCAACAGCTGAGCAGAGTGTAAACAAGAACAGCATCCCAGATAACAATCTGGCGAAACTTACTGAAATTACAAGAGAGTGTCCTTGAGGAAGAAGGGGGGAAAACGTAATAAAATGAGAGGCTTTGCATGGACCAATGATGACAGAACCACTAACTCACATCTGCACACCTGACTTGGGGGCAGGCGGGTAGGAAGGAGTCTGTACCGCTCACATCCCTTCATTGGACCAGTATGTAGTAAGTCCCTGTGGACCGGATACTGCACCCCAGAATGGGGACACAGTCGCGAAGATCAGGTCCCTGCCCTCAAAGTTCACATTCTGGTGAAGAAAAAAATAAAGAGTCAACAAATGGGTGATCGTGAGAGGAAGTGATGGGAAGGGAGGATGAGATTTTCCAGAGGGCCCCAGAGAGACGTGGGCTCTCAGAGAAAGAAAGACAGGGAACCAGGCATTCAGCAAGATGGGGAAACAGAGCTCTGACAACTGCATGCAGGGGCATCAAATCCAGTCACCATTTACCATGTGAGACTGAAGATGTTCTAAAGATGCCTTCAGGTCCTTCTCGTTACAGAACTCCCACAAACAACCTTTAAAACTCCTGTTCCATGAAGTGTGGACCACAATGATTATTAGGTAGAATCTAGTATATTTTGACCAAAAAGTTCAATTTATTTGGGGGGAGGCACCACCCATGTGAATATCCTATGTCTTGAGAAAAGGTTTCTAGAAAATTACTAGGATCCACAAACTTTTCCTTCATTCATTAAAGAGAAATTGAGGACTCATGTACCTTTCCCACAGCACAGTGAGGAGAAATCTGAAAGTTTCTGTCCTTAAGGAACATACCTCAACTTTACAAGATTCAGGATTCTATTTCTTTCATTCACTAATTGAGTTTTATGATGAAAAGCCAACATTTATGGCATGCTTGCAGTTCTCCAGGATCTGTTCTACGAGGTTTTACACACATTTCAGGTTATGTAACACTCCAAACATAATACATTATTTCCACTTTAGAAATGAAAATTCAGAGGCAAGAAACTTGCCTGATGTCAAAGAAATAGTAAGTGGCAGAAAAGGGATTCAAATCCAGGTCTTTCAAACTTCAAAGCCTGGGTTCTTAACCACTACGTTTATACTCCCTCCAGAATCTCAGCAGTGGTTTTCAAAGTGTGGTCCCTGGACAGCAAGCATCACCAATCATCACTGGATTAGCAATGTGTATTCTCAGGGCCCATCCCCAGGCCTGATGAATCAGAAACTGCGGGAATGAACCAGCTGGCTGAATTCTAAGCCCCCCAGGTGATTCAAGGCATGCTGACGCTTGAGAACCAGTCTGAAGTTGTCATACTCAACTTTATGTACATTAAAGGTGAAAATGATTACCATTTTGAAAATTCCAAAATGCAAAATATTAACCCTATTTCAAAAGACTCTAAACAGATCAAAATGACGTTAATTCATTTCCTCATTGCCCACAGCATCTTCTCCCCCTACACCTGACAAAATACCTACTCTGAACCCTGATTAGACAGGGTTCAGCTCTGATGGGCTTTACTGGGAACTGAGCTAAATTCCAAGCATGAAAAGAGCACAGAGGTCCAAACAGGATCTTCGCAAGTTAAATCACAAGCCATATTAGGAAGAGGGAAAAAAAGTATTTTGAATATCAGCTGTAGCAGCTTGCTAAATCTCAGTCCATAGCTCCATGATCCTTTTCATCCTTGGCTCAACTCCAGATTTTTACATCATCACTTCCACAAACTTGCCATTGCCAGAAAGTAAGAAGTTACAACCATCAGAAATATTCAATTCTCAAGAGTCATACTGGTGCAAGTATGAATATAGAAGTACTGTTTCGCAAAGAGCAAGTTTTTAATTAGGAGCAAAGCTAATCAGAGGCTTTTACCGTAAACACTACAACAAAAAGTGCCAGAATTACCCCTCCCCTTAGCTCGACCAGCCCTTTACAGCATCCTACCAGGCCCTTCTCTTTGCAGAGCAGTATTTAGACCAGACGCCTTCTTCTGTCCCCCAAATCAGGTGACCAATCTGAACAATGTGGGTCCACGTGTATTTGAGGTTTCCTGTTTCTAATGAAGCCTTCTTGCAAAGAGAGTGGAAGACAGTATCAGAAGTAAGTATATTCAAGCACCTAGCATAAGCCAAACAACTTTTTCAAGATACTCGCTTGCACACTCAAGTCATTAATTGCACAAAGTTCAGAATTCTACTTATTTTAAAAGTGAAAAACATAAATCTGAAGACCAGCATTAACTGGCCCAAGCCTGAACCACGGGATAGCTATAAACCTGACTCAAAATACTGACTTGATGAATGCCGGCCAAGGTGCAGAGTGCCCTGGGAAGCCCTGGCTCAGGCAGCTTTTTAACCTGCCTGGCTGCTTACAGCCACCCACTTGTCCGTGCCCATGCCCACACTCACCTGATGGCTGGCAGCCCTGCCAGGAAGCACCTTCCTCGAAGGAATGGCACCTCCTTTTTACCCCATCCAAAATCACCATCAAATCCCCTGAGAACCAGAGGTGGTTCCAAGAAAAATTACCAAAGCTCTCCTGCCCACACAAAGCTCAGGGGAACTGAAATACACACCCAACCCCAACCAACTAACGACCTTCCCACACCAGTTTTCATCCTGCCTTTGAAAAGTCCAGTGGTTTCTGCAAAACATCTCACAAAATGCAATCATCCTAACAAGTCTGTATTCTCCACTGACACTGCCACTTCTATACCTAAAACAGGCATGGCTTTTTATCAAAGCAGCGGTGATTTTTTTCTCACCTCCCTTTTCTAACAATTGGTGACAAACAATTTAACCAGTAACCAACAAGCTCCTGCCATCCAAGAGAGAAAGCTTCCCTCTCTTTCCCTAAGTGAAGCAAGTTGATAATCATGCTCTCCTAAAAGAATAGAAAGATTTATTACATGTGCTTTAAAAAAAAAACTGTTTTACATGCTTGGGAAAAAAAATTTTATAACTTAAGTACTTGTTCATAGTACGTATCAAAACCATCATGCTGTGTATACCCATTTTATTCTACGCATTCTTTTGAAGAATCAGTCACCTAAGAAGTCAAAGCTTAAAACCAGGTTCAAACAGCTCATCGGAGTTCATATAAGATTTAAACAAAACACAAATCACTTAAAAAAAACCAGTTCAAGTGTACATAAATAAGGACCAATAAATTCACTCTGTTCTAGGATCCTGACCAGAGAGAACCAGAGCGCTTTTCAGTAGAAGTTATTTCTACAATGACTAATAACTTCCCTCACTGCCGTGTCCTCCCAAATAATCTCATTTAATCAAACTGACTTAAACTACTCATTGCAGTTCTGTCTGAATTTCAATGACGGCTGCAGCACATTTGTATTCTTGTCAGTGAAATGCTTATAATTTCTTTTTTAAATCTGATTGAAATCTCCAGTAAACAGCACCCAGTGCACCATCTAGTGGAAGCTGTGTAAGGTCGTAATTAAATTTTTTTGAAGGGTAGAAACCCTGAAAACCACAGTGGGGAGCGGGGTGGAGGGGGGTGGCTAACTGCCCTAGGTAAGACTATAGATAAATAAAAACAACCTAAATCTCTTTCCAACTATCCACAGTCTAAGAGATGTTCTTCAGAAGAGGTCTCATTTTCTGTACAAATTAGCAGACGATAAAGGTTTATGATATGTTCTGCTTGGGTGATAGAAATTTTAATTTGATAATGAGAGTAGAAATTAAGTAAAGGCATTAATGCAAAAACAAACAAATGAGTAAACAGAATCAGAGCTGGACACACAGGGTTTGTGTAAGGGATGCCTTACATAACAAACAAGTTATGTCAAACGTACACGTTCCATGCAACAGAGCATCTGCCATGAAAACAAGGGCTTACTTCACCAGACAGTTCCATTCAGTAATTCATAAGATATTTCCATGTTCCTGATGACTAACACATTTAACATAACAACTCTCTGGGGTTCCCTCCAAACTATCCATCTAAACCTTCTCCCCATTAACTCCCAAACTCCTTTGAGTTATCCTAATCAAAGAAGAGACGATTCTTACATGTTCAACATCGAAATTTACAGTAAAAGTTTCCTGAAACAAAATCATAACCCAAATGTATTACACCTCATTTGTCTCTGCTTTATGAATGTTAATTAGTTCAGTTCAATTCAGAAAACTACTCAAGTCCAATGCTCAGCCAGAGACGCAGAGATAAGGTTTTCTCATGTGAAAAGCCTCCCAAAACTTAAAATAGACGTTTTTCACATAACACCACAAGATGTTCTTGTCTATGTGAAAAACTACCTTTCTGGCTAAATTCAAGCAATTTTAGCAGCCTAGGAGAAAAACAAACAAAGCCTGAGAGACTATTTCTTTACTTAGAAATAACCATCTCCACCGCTGACTCGTAAACATGTGAATCAAATCAGGATGCAGAAGCTTGCCTGACGGTGGGAACCTTACTCGATCCGGGATTGCAGGTATATTAGTAGGAGTCCAGTGACCTGGGCAGAATTCCTTTCATCTCCAGGGCTTTCAGTTTATGTACCTATAAAACGGACGTGAGGTACACTACCGGCTTCCGGAGAGGAGACTAAAGATTGAGCTTCACAATTAAAAGACCTAATGCAGCGCACCTGAAAGGGAGAAAGCTTCTCCCAGCGCCCTTACTAAGCCATTACTGATA